>NW_019671916.1:1817385-1832218 GCF_002708625.1 Rhizopus microsporus ATCC 52813 | reverse complement strand
CTATTTTATCAAGCAAACCTTATTGCTATCTTTATTTGATCTATACAAGATCTGGTGGTCACTTATCAAACCAATTATCATCAAATACCTTATTACAAGGCTACATTACTATCAAGAAACTATAACTATCAAGTACAAACTTATCAAACAACATAACCTTAAGCTATAACAGAACCCACATTTACATTAGTATAAATACATTCAATATTTTTTAAATAAAGTTATTGTAGTGTAGCACTAATAACCATAACTGATTCTTTTTGGACTGCGAGATTAAGGTTTCTCCATTTAACGTTTGAACCTTAAACCAAATGAACTTTATATCGACCAACCTTATTTTTAACAATATAAAAAGAGCAATGCTTTTGCTAAAAGCTCAATTCATTCAATAAATCACCTACGATTTGAATCACAACCTTTTCTTTTTTATTTTTATCTTTTTTTATTATTCTTTTTACTTTGTACAACTCAGTCTGATCAACTTTACACGATCTGGTGGTCACACATCGAACCTTTATTATAACTTTACCTTTTAAACACTTTTGCTACGAACACACAAGCTTCTATTTTTATTACCTTTTACAACACACTCAAACCCAAGGTCTACAAAATTGCAACAGTTTACGTGTATTTAAATCGTGTGCATGAGTTGTGAAGTTGGCACGATTCACCAATTGCTTCATGTGCATGATTTTCTCTCATTCGCGCATATTTATTGGAAAAATCCGTTAAATTGAGACAGAAGTAAAATATATGGCCATTTATTGAGAATGGCAGGCGCTAAGGGGGTCACAGTGGCCATTTGTCACAATTGCATTCTATCCTTTTCCAATAGGACATGTTCTACAGTTATGTTTTCTGAGAACATATTGATGCTTATTTTCAGGTCAACTAGTTGCCTTTTCACAATACATCAAGTGGTATTTGACAAAGCAATCATCATCTTTTGAGTTCCACTGTCTTTTGCTTCTTAAAACGCTCAAATCCGTCCTGAATGCTAGCCTGTGTTTATTGGATCTGTTGCTGCGCGGCTAATTTGGTTGAATCCAACTAGAATTTCGAATCACGTTTTACCTTACTCAATTACCCCACCATGGTGTCTATACAATGCTTGAAATTGGACACATGACCTTTCCCCGCTCCATCAGTGATATCCCTTCCTTCATCAACCTGACTACGCTCACCATACTCTTGCAAATAACCGACGCATTTTGACGCCTTTGTTGTCTATCTGATGACCCAGACACTATTGCTTCTTGTGACCGACTAACGTACGAAGTACTGTATGATGCAATTTCATCCAAAAGAAACTCTTTCTATGAATGTTTCATCCGTTTCAAAAAGTGAATAAAAACATAGCACTTCGGTTGGGTCCCTTGCTGCTCTCTTCGAAACTACCTTTTTAATGAGAGATAGACATTTGCTGTTATTCATTTGCAATTCTTAAGACAACAGATTAATAAGATACGCGCCCACTGGCATGGGAGCAAACTTTTACCTTATGGGATGGTCAGAGGCGCCAATATATTTGAGGCTGTTTATTTACAGTACTTTTTCAAGATGATAGAAGAATATCGTTATAAAAAGTGAGATATTTTTAATTGTCCTCGTTCTTTGAAAGTGGCAGTTCTTGGGGAGGGAGAGGTTCAGAGCTCTTGTTTGTTTCGGCATTTGTCCAAGCATTTACGAGAGTGCCAAACAAAGCCCTTGAAGTCTCTCAGTTTTAAGCTATTAGAAGCCTCACTGATTCTTGTCATTAGTGTCTCAGTTTCCAGAAACTTGTTCCGTTTGACTTTACTCCTATCACTATGGGAAATTCCCCCCCAAATATTCAATGTCCAGTGAATTTCTTTTTATAAGAGAGCACTGGTGAGCCAGTAGTCCGGGTTTTATCTAAAGTCAACTTGACCAATACTCTTCTATTTTCCCATTCACATAAGAATTAATCTTGTCAATAATTTAATAGCATAAATGGATAGTTGTTTTAAAATTCAATAAAGCAAGCATTGTTAGTAATATAGTAAGCGTAGTTCAAAAAGTAACACATTGAGCCGCTAGAGAAGATAGTTACAATGCAAAGTCCACTTGATAACATCGTAAATTATTAAATAAACAGCAAAAACAAACCGATAACATATCTCAAAGCGCACTATGTTTTTTCTTTTAAGCAAGCAAAAAAAGAAGGAATGTTTAATAAGCAAAGTATACCGCTTTATTGAACGATGGCTCCACTGTTAAAGGTAGTACATATGTTATAGCAGCTTTACATTTGATTATTCTCAGCAATTATAGTGCTATGTTGGCTATAAAAAAGAGTATTAGCAAATTGTAGAAAAATCAAGAGCAATTCTATTTCTTACTAAGCATCTTTCTTTATACGATACTGTTGTCCAGTTATATCATGGCGAGCAAGATATTCCACAAATTCTTCATCATGTGTAATAATCACAAACTGGAAGTTGCGTTGAGTTCGTTTTCTTGCAATAAGCCTATGTAGTTGCTATATGTAAGCAAGCATATATTATTTAAGGTTTACAGTTTACCTTGCTAAACTTTCAGCCAAGCTTTCAATATTTTCTCTGTCAAGATTAGTAGTGGGTTCATCCAATGTAAATATACCACAGTTTATACAAAAGGTTTCTGCCAGCGCGAGCCTAATAATGATTGATGCTAATACCTTCTGACCTGCACTACATCGACCCCTCATGTTTAACTCAGAGCCGTTTTGAAACATCACTACCTATATCAGCGTGTGTTAGTAAATTCAAACATTAATCGTGAATTATGGCATACTCTATAGTTGAATGTTCTATTAGCTGCAGACCCCTCGTTATCTGCACGTATTTCTATATAGTCAATATCTATATGAAATCCAATTAGTACAGAAAATATTTTGATGCCTTTAGATAATAAAAAACCTCCTCCTTTATATGTGTTCATCCATAAGCCTTTAATTGTCGTATTCAAATCCTCCATTTTTAATGAGTGGTATTTCATGATAGCTGCCTGCAGGACTTTGCTATATTTATCAAGATCAGAAACAGCGAGTTCTTTAGTCTTAACATCCAAGAACAGCTGCCCATAGCGTCCATCAACATCTGCATAATCGTTTGCCAGTTCTGCTTCATATCTCCTAATCTGATCACGCATTTGAACAAGCTCACCCCTGATGCTTCCACGCTAAAAACAAATTAGATTGGATGGGATGAACTTCTTATTTATATTGCTTACCTTATCAATTAAATTAGTTTCTTCATCTTGTGCTTTTTGTAATTGTTCTGTTAAAGCTGATACATCAGTGCTTCCTTGTTTCTCTTCTAGCTCACGTAATTCATCTTCGCATTTAGCAAGCTCTGCTTGCATTTCTCTGTATTTAATTTGGTCTTGTAAATCACGCTCTATGCCTCGTCTTTCTGATTCATCCTTTTCCAGAGCGTTAATTCTATCTGTTGTTTCAATTATCTGGCTCTTTAATCTATCAATCAATTTTTGAAGCTCGGTACATTGCTCCATTGCACTTTCAAGTTTAGCAGAGCCAGAAGTGGCTTCATCTCTAATTTTAGGAATATTAGTATAAGCCTGTATTTAGGAATATTCTAACCAAAAATTATACCTAGAGATACGACGGTTGAGCTCATCAAGTCGCTCAATATATCGCATAAATATATTTTGTTCGGCAACAGTATTTTCTTCAGCTATACGCCACTCGCCCATGGCCTTTTCGTGTGCAGCAGCAGTTTCTTCAACTTGAGCTTCAAGAGGGGATATATCTTTTTCAATTTTCTACAGGATGTGAATATACATGAGCAAGAATGAACTTCAAATAATGCTTCTCTTTTTTTATATTAACCTTTAGTTCTTCTATATGTTCCATTAAGTTCTCTTCGTATTCCTTTAGTTGCATTTCTACACCCACTTTAAAATCTAGTTTATGCTGGCAGTTGAGCAATTTTTCACGAAAATCTCTTATGTTATTTTCAACTGCTTGTATTTGACGACGAGAAAGATCTATATCATCATGTAGTCGTTTGATATCACGACGCACTGCTTGACTATATGTATAAGTTATTAATATATGTTCTAAGTTATAATGCATATATATACCTTTTCATAGATATCTCTTCCATATCTTTTTGACAATCAGTCATTGTTCTTGTTGAACCCATAAAGTTTAATTCATTTTCAAGTTCTGAAATGTCCCTTTGAAGAGCGTTACATTCTTTCAGCAAACGCGTTATTTCCTCTGCAGTTTTCAACGTTTTATCTATTTTGTTTGTATAGTTTTCTATCTCTATCAATTCAGCAGACGCCTAAAATCATCAAGTTAAATAACAAGCAAAAACAGTCCTGAACGCCTTTTTCTATCTTACCACGTCTGCTCTATTTGACGCATTTTCTTTTTCTTTCTCAAATTCTCCAAGATTTTTCTCAAGGTTAGCAATGTCTTTATTCAATGTTTCAAGTTTGATATAGCTCCCTTGAGCTGCACGCAGTCGTATTCTCTTATCCTCATTTGTTTTCAGCTTATTATTCAGTCTTTCTCTCTGGTCTGGAATCCTTTGCATTATAGTTTGTAATTTTCCTTGAAATGCGTCGTTCTCTACATCTTCATTAAAGCTTCTGGTACATAATGGGCAGCATTTAGAATTTTGCGCTCGTTCAAAGAATTTGCCATAAATCAGTTCAGCACCACGAATATTCGCAAGCTGCCTTTTTTTTTTTTTTTTAACACTTTTAGTTGCTTTTTCAATGAAAGTTACAAAAACTTACTCTTTTACATCTTCAATCACCTTTTCATTCTGAGCCAAAGCTTCCATAAACTCAGTGTCTCCGCATGCAGCATGAATCGTAGCTTGATGCTCTAAGGCAGATAATCAAGTTTTAGCAATTCAAAAATGAAAAGAGGATCTTGTCTCTTACTTTCAATTTCTCGTTTTCTCACGGAAATATGATGTCTTGCAACCCCAATTTTACCATCTGCAGCAGAAGCCTCATTGTTTGCTTGGTTTCTAAGAGCTTTCAAGTCGTATATATTCTTTTCTCTTTCTCTATAAAGCAAAAAAAAGGATGGTATGTTAAGAATCGCAAAGAAAACATGCTATGATTTTATACCTTTTAAACGTCAAGAGTTCTCTTTCCAGGTCTTGCTTGGTCGGTTTTTTACCTATTATACTCTGAACGCTTTCTGTACATTCTTCGTACCTGAAATATTTCAAGTTAGTGGTACGTGACACAAAGGGTTTTAACATCCTTACAGTCTATTTAAAATAAGCTCTTTTGATTCCTTTTCGGTGCGCTTTAATGACAGTTTAGCTGAAGTATCACTTTGTTTGCTTAATCGATTCATTTCATCATTTAATTCAGAAGCTCTGTCGTCCAATTCTTTCAATTCGTTCTCTTTGTTCTGTAGCTTTTCTTTTACAGAATGATCAATAGTAGTCTCTAGTTCCTTTAGCTTTTTTTGCTACACGTAAAAAAAAAGTGAATATTTTCTATTGTGAGCCACATGTTTCCTTATTATTTACTTCTCTTTCAACTCTTGCTTTTGCATCTTCAATTTCACTTGTGGATACCTCAAATTCTAACAATCTGTTTTTATGAGCTTGTATTTGTGCTTTATCATCTTCCTAAATTACTGTTGTTACATTTACCATGTAAAGATAAAAAAAAGAGGCTTACAATAAGTTTTGTCAAACGCTTTTTACTTTCGATAATTGACAAGTGTCTGCTTCTCAATAACTGAAGCTCGTCAGAGAGCGTGTTTTGTCTTGTTAGAGCAGCAGTTTTGTCTTTTTTCTGTTTTGTTTGAAGAGATGTAACGTGTTTTCTTAGAGAAGTTGCTACTTTCGGACCATCGTGTATAGACATAGACATCCCATGAGTTGAGTTTATTTTTTCAATCAACTCAATACGTGTTTGAATCTGCTGCTCAATTTGTTCCTTTGCTGCCATTAATCTACCAATAGCTGTGTGCTTTTGTGATAGTTCGTCCTGTGCTGACTTTAGCTTTCTTTCCAGTTTTGATTTTTCGCTCAAGAGCTCAGTTCTTTCTCCAGTGACTTTGCTTTCGTTCATCTGATGGTTTCTCAGCATAATCTTGAGTTCTTCTGTTGATTCTGATCGAGGTGTGATGGTATCTTTGATTGAATTGATTGTGCTCATATAAAAGTCTCTCTTGTTGATAATTTGCTGTATTTGATCCGCTGTCAGGTTAAAGTCTCGGAACGTGTCCTTGAGCTTGGTAACTTTCTGGTGGATTTGGTTAATTTTTGTGTCTACCAAGTCAAGTGTATTCAGCTTTGCTGCTGTTTGTTGATTTAGTTGGGTCAGATTACTACGTATTCTCTTCGCTTTTTCAGTATCCGCTTTTAGTGCATCCAAACGAACATTTCCAATCTTGATATTTTCGTGTAATTCCTTTTTTACGTCTTTGATATTATCAAGAGCCGCCTGGTATTTCTTTGATGAAAATATCTCATCAAATCTTTTCTTTAGCACACCTGGTTCTGATAATGGCCAATTACTTTCTTCTTGATGACAGAATATCACATTATCCAAGATAGCCTTTGGCACACCTAGGTGAAGTGGTAGTTCCGCATCCATATCGGCACATCGACTACTGATACTAAACACCTATTACATTTTGTTTATTATGAAAAGCTGACTACGAATAACATTTTTATTTTTTACCTCGCCTGTTTGATTATCATATCTCAATAAGGAATTATCAATTGACTTCATCGTAGCTGAGGCTTTCTTTTTGGACACTGCCAGAGAACGACTGCAAATCATCTTTTCTCCATTGATATTATAAAATTTTAACTTTACTTGTGCTTTCACTTCATTAGAGCCAGCAACCTTTTTAATGTATATATGTTGTTAATGTCTCTCATTCGTGCAAACACACGCACACAAACGTGTGCACTCTTTCTTTTTTTTATATCGAACCTTTGGATCGTTTACAAATGCACCGCCCTTACTGTTAGGTGGTTGGTCACCTGTACATGCATAACGAAGGCACTCAATGATTGTCTACACACAACATGTTATTGCTTCACAATTCAGAGAAAAGAAATGCTTTATTATTACAGTTTTTCCAGAACCATTTGAGCCAACAATTACTGTAAGTGGTGAGTTAAACTTTATGTAACTGGCTTCTTCAGGGCTGAATGAGCGAATGCCCAGTATAGCCATACTTTCTATTTGTGACATGCTGATAAAGAAAATAAAAAGTGGCCCTTTGCAGGAAATTCATGTAGCTACGCAAGTGATAAGCCACTGAGATAAAGGTTTATTACAACAATTTATTAAAAAACGTTGTTCAGACAAATCACTTGTTTATAAAGTGTGTGATTTAGAAAAGATAAAAATGAGAGGATAGAGAAAGCAGTGAATAAAGGAAGGATACTGCTTATACTCTTTTTTTTGTATATGGATTTTTTTTTTTTCATGTCAACTATTGTTGATAAGGTTGTTGTTTCTGTGTAGATCGGTTTGAATGATGGTGCCCTCCACCTCTTCCACGTCCACGCCAGTTATTTGATCTATTGTGATAGTGGGGATGGCGTTGCTGATGACTATAATATTGACGTTGTTGCTGTTGTTGTTGTTGCTGTCCTTGAAGAGGTTGTTGACCATTTACAACCTGTTGTTGTGTTTGATCTTGTTGTTCAGTACTTTGTTGATGCTGGCGTGTTGCATTAGCTTGTTGTTTATTAGGTTGTTGTATCTGTGCATCTTCCAAAGCATTGGGCGCAACATAAAGGCTTTTGTCAATAACAGGAGGAATAGGTTGAATTTCGGTTCCTAGTTCGCGTTCAATCTTGTATAAATTGAATCGATCTTCATATGTAATCAAATTGATAGCTAAACCAAGATGACCAAAACGGCCGGAGCGACCAATACGATGTAAATAAGTTTCAGCATTCTTGGGGAAATCAAAGTTGATGACAACATTGACTGCTTGGATATCGATACCACGGGTCAAAAGGTCTAAGAGAATAAATAAGTCACTTGTTATATACTCCAAAAAACACTTTTTACCTGAACAAACCAAGTTACGGCAAACACCATTTCTGAAATCATGGAATACACGATTGCGATGACTTTGTAGCATTTTAGCATGAGAATAAAAGCAAGAATAACCCAATTCAGTGATCTTCTTTGCCAAGAGTTCCACTCTATTTGTTGAATTACAGAATATAATAGATTGATTGATTTGAAGCTAAAATGACAGGTTGGCAAACGAGCAAATGCATATAAGCAGTTTTACCTTTGAGAATAAAGTATTTAAACAATGCACCTTTTGTTTTTCTTCCACATAAGCATAGTATTGAGTTACACCGCGTAATGTCAACTCGTCCATTAAATTGATCTCATAAGGTTTAACCAAGTACTTGTCTTTAAAATTTTTTACAATCATAGGGAATGTTGCACTGAATAACATGATTTGTTTGTTCTTAGGAAAGTAATCCAAAAGTTGTTCAATAATGGGTGTAAATTCAGGAGATAACAGTTTATCAGCTTCATCCATGACAAATGTATGTGCAGCGCTAAAATCTGCAACACCTTTTGATGCCAAGTCTAGGATACGTCCAGGTGTACCAACTACAATATGTACAGTTTCGCTTAAACGCATGATATCATCTTTTAAAGTAGTACCACCTGTGGTCACCATAACTTGAATATTTAAATGTTTACCGAGTGTTTTACATACTTGAGAGGTTTGAAGAGCTAATTCACGTGTTGGAACAAGTATAAGGGCTTGAATTTTTGGAGTATTGGTAATTTTTTCTAATGTAGGGATAACAAATGCTGCAGTTTTTCCTGTGCCGTTTTTAGCTCTGGCAAGGATATCACGACCAGCTAGTGCAAGAGGGATAGCTTCTTCTTGGATAGGTGAGGGGCGTTCGAAACCAGCTTCAAAAATGCCCATTAATAGTTCTCGTTTGAGAAAATAATCCTCAAATTCATTTCCTTTTGTTGCAGTTACATCCTATTTTATTACCCTTAGCATCTCCTTGTTCTTTATTTCTCCCTCTTTCTCTATGTACCTCAGTTTGTGGTCTACTATCTTTTGGTGGAAGTGTAAGAGCAGTCTTCCAGTTTTCAGTTTCATGGCTAATAAAATAAAAAGTTTACTACAAACGCTTTTCTGACCGATTTAAAAGCAAAAAAGAGAGAATGAAACTTTGTTTACTTTAATTGACTTGAACTTGACATTTAATTTTAGCTTTATACAAATTATATTAATTAGTGAAAAAAGAAAAAAGAAAGAGAGAGGGAGTGGGCGAGAGGGATTGATTTTAGATGACGCAGTTCGGAGTTTTTTCTCTTTCTCACACACATACACTTTTTAAGGTAATGATCTCAAATGGTGTACGCACTCTCAGGGGGGAACATTTCTTTCACAGCGGACATAAGTAGCAACAAACTCAGGGTTACGCTCAGTTGCTAATGCACACAAATAATCAGCATGAGAATTAGCTGTGTGAAGAGCGTACACGCCTTCAATCATATAATCTGTGAGCTCATGGCAGCCATGTTTGTCGGCGCAACATGGTTTTGTTTATATTCATAAAAGAAAAAAAAAACATGGGGTTCAATTCTTGTACAACAGCGTTTTCTGTATATTTAATAATACAAGGCAAAAAGAGTAACAGAGTTGCAAGAATTTGCTTAAACATCCAGTATCTTTCGATTCTGTGGACTTTTAACCTCTTCACCATTACTTGATAAACCACGCATACGTTCCCAGATATCTTGGCTGATGCTATTCTTATCATTATGTGTTTCCGCATTCAGCTGCTGCTCCCATTGTTCATGATCTGATGCAGTGTAAGTCTTGACTTCATGAGGAGAAAATGCAGCAGCTGCCGTTGGTGTAGGGCGATGAGGGTTATTTGGGTTATCCCTATCTAATTCCTTATTATACACAAACAATGGGTAATCACGGCTATGGCTTCTCTCCGAAGAAGTCATGGTTCGCATCCATCGAGGATTCATCGGATTTGATCTTCTACGTGTACGTCTCTTATAATAGTAATAGCCAATAATACCAATAAGAATCAGAGCAAAGAAAGTAAATCCAATGCCAAAGCCTTCTTTCTTGGCTGTGTCAGAGATTGGAGCTAGAGGGTTTTGGATGACACTATTGTCGTAGTCAAGAGGCTTAAAGGTTACTTCATTGACATTAGGTATAGTAAATTGACATTGAGCAGATGGTGAAATGGTTGGTATGAGACTACTGGCGTCAACATCAGTCACCCATTTCCAGTTGTTCATATCAAGGATGTAAACTAAACGATTATAGTTATTTTGACTTGTCTTGCCCATAATGACAACCATATAATTGTTAATGCTCGCTGCTCCATGGGCAAATAATCCTGGTGGTGAGGTACCGCCGACCGATTTCTTTGACCAAGCCAATGTACAGGTATCAAGAACATAAACGTCAGGATTAACAACAGTGCCATCGGTTTTGTCTTTGGAGACATAGCCACCAAACATAACAATAGATCTACCATCAGGTCCAGGCACGGCAGAGTAGCTTTATATAAAAAAGTGGTAAAAAGATTGTCCTTGCTAAGCTTCACTATATGCTTACCCAACTCGAGCAGGAGGAATATCACCATAGGTTGCTACAGTTGCAGCTGTTTTTGAATCGAGATCATAGACTAATACACTATTGAAATCAGCCCACTTAAATTCAGAGGATGCATTTGATACGCTTGCTCCATAAGTGATGCCACCCATGATAAATATTTGATTGTTACTATAGCAAAAGTTATATGAATATATTCGTTTTTACAAAAAGATCTTTTCTGTTCTTACATAAGGTTGGAACTGTGAAAGGCTCTTCCAGGACGATGTTGGTTAGGATATGTTGGATTAGAAGTTGTCCAAGTCATTGGTGATTTTGTCGTATCCAGTTCTATAAAATCCGATGACTTTGTGCAATGTTGGTACTTTTTCATCTATAAAGAGAGTTATCTTTGCGAACTTACAGCATTTGTTCTTAACATTGTATGATTTGTAACTGGTAGGCCACCGTAGTAATATGCAATACCCGTTTTTGGGTGTATGGATACTGTCATCAATGCAGTTGCTGGCGGCATTTGTGTTGTATATGCTATTATAAAGTTAATTGGCCTTCTTTTTTAATCCAAATAGCGCATACCTGGTGTGCATTTCACACTTAAATCAGATTCAAAAGCACAGCTAGCCATATTTTCCAAGAAATCGTTGCTATTTTCACCAGCCCGTAGCAAAAAATCGTTATTAGTCCCCTTGAAGGCTACACCATACTTATAGGGTGGAGTGCCGGCATTCAGATAGTACCATCTAAGAGAGTTTAAGTGTATTCCATTGGTATAATTAAGGATCGAAAAATTTGCCTAGACAATGGGGTTAAGTATAACATATACTAGAGATAAATAATGGTCTTACTTCTTCTCCACCAACAGCAAAAATTGCATTATTGAAAATAATCGTCGAAAAGAAGGACCTATCATCAGAAGCTTGTTGCTGAGCTGTTGATAAGTTTGGAAAGAGTGATAGCCCTACAATGGCTATTTGGACAAGAGATATTCCAGCTCTTGTTTTCATGTTGTTAAAGGAAAGTAAAAATGGGTTTCTGAAAAAAAAAAAAAGAAAAAGAATAAAAAAGTGTGGAGACATGGGAAATATGTTCTCAGTTGATGAATAGGTAACATCAACAAGTTGTACAATTCACTTTTGTTACTTGTGAATTACTCATGATTCATGCGGATCCTCAATTGGCCAGACTCTGAGTTCTATAGGTGATACTCATAGATTTTGATGGTAAATCAATAAAGTCTGTAAGCCTTTTTCAGTTTCTTTTTTTATTCAAATAAAAGGTTTGTCAAGCCAAGCAATCAATACATTCAAATAATTCCATCGCCTAAGTCGTACCTTTTTATATTTTCAACAGGTGATTTTGGTTTGATCAGACGAATTGAATTTAGGAAAGCCAAGATCTTTTAAATATTACATAATTGGTTTTGCAGTTCTTTCCAACTGCTGTCATTACTACAAGGATAAATTATCTTTAAAGTTAGTTTTAATATTTGTATATTTATGTAAATATAGATATTGTGTGTTTCTAATGTTGCACATACCAATAAGCATTAAAACGTTGGTCATATAGTTAAGCAATGGTGAAGCGATACACTAAACCTTGCAGGGAGGAAGGCTTTTGAAGTCAAATTTACCGAAAAACATAAAATTGTCCATGCAACTGATATCTTCGAAGTATATATATTTTTCCTCTCTAGATGATTGCTGTAAATGCTTACTCAAACCATAAAAGAAAGCCCTTATTATCTTGGAGCTGCTATTGCTTTCAGGGAATATTTCTCAATCAAACATTTAACGACTCAAAATGACGCTCCTGTATCCAACTGTATTGTTTTCACTGCAAATACAGGATGACCACACACGGCACTATTTCCCCTAGTCAACATCTGAGACAGTTCTCTTTTACAGTCATACACAATTGAAACGCTTTTTTTCTTTCTCTTGTTGTAAGGGAATATATGGCTTTAGTTAATATGAGATATTGAGTAATCGTGACAGATAGACGATGTATCTGCAATGAACAATTAAAGGATAAATACCTCAATCTAGACGTTTTTTATGAAAGCTAATTTAGTTCCTAATTATCTTTATTGTATGACTTATTGTCCAAATTATCTTTATTTTAGTCCAAAAACAGAGTGAAGCCAAAGAAAGGTGATATACCAAAGCGCTGATAACATACCTCGGCCTTTATAGAGCTTAATTCAACTACCTTACTGTTATAGTCAATGCACGTGACTTAAAAGAACAGCCTTCTACTGTTTTATTAAAAAAGTATTTATGCAAAGGTTAAAAATAAAATGCGTGTAAAAGGAGACGACATATAAATGAGAGTAATAAGTACCAAGGAGAGAATATAAAGAATTATATAGTTAGTTATGTAAGAAAATTATTATATATAACTTACCTCGAAGGTATCTAGATGTGTCCTAGCGATAACTAGGACGGATATTCATCGTCTAAGCGTATTCTAGTTCTTGGCTGCTCCTGATCGTCCACTCTTCTTCGACGTCTTGTAGGAGCAACAGCAACCCGGCGAAACCTATGAGGAACCATGCCATTACGTCGAAGCCCACGAAGGATGTGCATGTAGTTGAGGAAAGCAGCAACATCCCTGTTCCATAAGCGATATCTATCTGGTGCTGCCATGGCAGGTCTACAGTATAGATTAGTGCATCTACAAGCAATATTCAATCAGTATAAAATCATCCAAGTGGTTCATGTATTATTACCTTAGAAAACCATGACAGACAACCGTAGAATATCACTCTCGTTGATACAGTCGTGGATTTGGAACACGACGGAATGTGTGGAGGCTTTCATTGTGGCATGTTGGACAGCACCTACTAGTCTTATACTCGTCTATAAGATACACTTGGAACCCATGTTTCTTGAGGAGTCTTCGGAAACCAAGGCTACGGATGGGCTCATGATATCTAGCATGGGGAGCGGACCAGTTTCCCATCACAAACACAGCGTCTTCTCCAAACTTGGCACGTAAGTCTTGAACAAGTTTTTGATCGGCACGTTGTTTGTTGAAGTACGCTGAAAGACGGATCTTGTGAAAGAGGGGGTATCCATTAACATGGCTTGTGGTGGTATGTCCATAGAATCGACTGAGAACGGCAGGCTTAGCTTGAACGACATCAGGATTCTGGGCTTTCAGGCCTTACAGCGCTATCCATAGCAAGATAATGCCCTTTCATATGTGGCTACTGATCCATTTTATCCATCGTGGCCTTCAGAAAGCTAAAATAGTGAACAGTTACTGTTCCTATACTCGTTTGCTCAGCATAACCTTCTCTCTTTCTTTTCTTGGCTGGCAGCTGCGGTAATCTCAGGCTATACTTTAATAATCCTAAAGCAGAGATCGCACCTAAAATCGTTGTTATTTGTGCTCAGGTTTTGGGTACTGTGACCACAGCAGGCAATCCTTTTTTTGACCAGGCCATACTATGTTTTAAATTAATGTGAAATGCAGACTCATCGAGAAAGATGCAATTAGTTCTAAAGTCCATGTCCGTACACTTCCACTTATGAACCCAATCAAAACGCTCCTGAATTTTTCTTCACTGTTCCTATCTACAGGCTGAAATTGGGCTTTTTTGAGTGACAAGTTACATTCAGTTCTTGCAAAATTGTAGACAGTGCTTTTAGAGACCTTGAGATCCTGAAGCTTTTGAAGTAGTTGCTCCATTACTTGCTCCAAGACGGCTGAAGGACTCTCATCTATATACTCCAAGATCACTTGCTTGTGTTCTTCATGAAGTATACGCGAGCGACCGGTTTTCTTATGCTTTATAAAAATACTATCAGGATCTGTTTTGCACATTTGAGCTCATCTTTGAGCTGTGCGAACATGAATACCTAATTGCTTCGCAGCAGCTGAGGCACTCATAACTTTCTCAAACACCAGTTTAAAGAATCTAACTTTGCCTTGATCCGTATAGAGTGTGTACGCTCGCTTACTCGACGCCTCCTTCATGCAAGCATCTGGGTCATCTTTTGCATCTCCATCTGTCACAGAGCCTACATCGAAATTATTCTCCTGAGGCTGATTATGCAAATACTGGGTGTGTGAGCTAACTGTTTCTAAAGCATATCGCTCCTCATCAATGATGTAGACCATAGGCTCAGGTCTACCGTATTCATCAACTGCATTACCATGTCCGTCTTCAAAGAAAATTTGAAAGTTCATATTGTAATACTCTGTTTTTAATGAGAAAGGGAGTAA
>NW_019671916.1:1808195-1817285 GCF_002708625.1 Rhizopus microsporus ATCC 52813 | reverse complement strand
AAAAAAAAAAAAAAAAAGAAAAAAGAAGGAAAAACAGAGAGCATACACGACATTTAGTTTGTCAGCAAGCGAAATTAACCAATGGTTAACGTGGCATTAGAATTTAATAAGCGCGAGTTTTACTCTTGGAAATACTGTATAACACAAATGTCACAAACATGACAGCAGGCGGCAATCTTTGTGGATATTGGAGGTTATCCTGATAACGGTCAGTTCGACTATGATGCTTTAGTTTGCTGGGGGCAAAAAGATACGGAAAGAGTAATACAACCTGTTACTTTGTATGCTCTTCTCTTCTGCCCGTTAGCTTTATCGTTGGTGCGGAAATGAAATGAACTATAGACGGTAATTTTTAAATCCGTTCTATTAGCGCTTATCTAAAATTCAAATGTAATGGTGTAGATGAAGAAAGTTGACGCTTTCATTCCAATTGTCATGAAGATATATTGGCCATGTTACGTCGAGTATTTATAGCATTGTAGTGTAATACATAGCTCGTGGGATATATAACATTTTTGTTCGAATAAGTCATACATGCTTTTTTTGCTCCCTATTAGTTTGCATTGTACTAAGTCCGTTTATAATTGACAAATATACTAATGGAGACAAGGATAGAGAAAAGAAGAGAGACACAGATCGTTAAAACAATTTTTACATCATAAAGTAACGAATATGCATGCATATTTTCTCTAATACTCACTGTTTGGATACATTGGGTTGTACTAACAATGATACCTCGGATTATTATTTTATTACCATATGCTTAGCTCTAGAAGAAGCTCGGGGGCTTATTATTGGACAGTTTGTTAATTAAAGGTTTCAGTCTATTGAGTGTTGTCATGATACGATGTTGACTACGGCGTCATACAAGAGAGAGAAGTATTGCATTCTGTTAGTAATTCTATGTAACCCTAGAAGATAAATTATTGATGACTCTTTGCTAATGAAAAGGAGAAAAGTTTTACTTCGCAGGTGTAGGACTACTTTTTTGGATAGCAACAGAACATAGCAGTCATATTAATACAAGAGAATGTTTGTAATAATAAACTATTTTCCTTACCACTTCTTTATTATTCGAAACATATCACAGACGAGGCTCATGTTTGAAACTCTGATATTGCTGTTTTGTTAAAAATCGTAAATCTTTTTGTTATTTGTGTACTATTGTGTTTGCGATGTTGATTGGTTGATTCTTTTTTTAATTGGTTTTTAGAAAGATAAGGAAGCATTTTTCTGCAGAGAACGTATAGAGTTTGATTCAGAACATAGTTTATTAATTAACTAGGACTGATTTCCTTTTCCACAAAATCGATCCGCGGCGCCACAGTTGTTATCAGGTACGATCGTTGGAGGCAGCTCCGAATTCATTACAATAAACGCTGTGAAGCCGTAGGTGCACTGTATTTTAAAAGGTATGCATCATGAACACTGGTCCACGCCCGAAATCATGCTCTAATCTTTCAAAAGAAAGGTTGACTTCGGATGACATTAATCACAATCTTTTGAAAAATGGTCGTCATTGGAAGGTATAGTTGTTCCAATCATTGTTGCCTCTGTTTCAGGTTCTGATAAGGTAGTAATAGGTTCTTACACGCCCTTTATTATTTTCAGAAATATATATATAATGTAAAATGCTGTCTTTGATACTATTTCTTCAGATCTTTTTCGTGTCACCCATCGTAGTATTAATGTATACAGTGATTAGCCTGAGCAATTGTTTACAAGGGAACAAGTCGAGCAAATCATTGAGGAAATGTCAAGAAAACTCAACTTTGACAAATCAAGAGAAGGGCCCAAAAATCTTCCAAACAAGATCTTGGAAGAACTAAATAACAGCTCAACTATTTCAAAACAAATTCCTTGCTCATATTCTGGATTATTGGTGATTCTTAAACTGAAGAGCCTTGCCGATTTAAGGGTTATTTTGATCTTTAAAATGCTTGGTTGAAAGTTAGAACACTAATCAGCATGCGCATAAGAAAGTATTGCTTATCAATCTCGAAGAATATCTTGAAGGAGTTCAACTGTAGGCTTTTCTTCGTCTTCTTCAAGAACAACTTTTAAAGCATTCTTATATTCCCTTAGATCCTTCTATGAAATACGCTTTAGAGACAGATACGATAAATTGTATTATTTGCATCATAAACTATACTCATGCTATCGATAATTTTGTTCAAATATGACATACTTTTGGAAGAGAGAAGCTCTTCATATTATAATCAGCTTTACATTTGTAAAGTCTAATAAGTCGACTGCAAGCAAAGTATATTCGTTTTTGAAAAGAAGAGCATTATTAAAATAAGATACGTGTGGGTTTTATAGGGAGAACTAATGTTGACAGCATGATTTAATGTCGTCAGTGGTGTTATTTATGCTTTTTTTATTTATAAAAAGCTTGGCTCAGAGAACACAGAACCACATTTTCAGTCTCCATTTCTGCAACTGCACGATAAAATTTTGCCTAAAGTCCGACACCTGTTTTCAAAAAAATCTTCCAGTTTAGTCAGATAATTTACCAAAATTAAGCTAGTTTAGTTTTTTTTAGTGCAAAATAAAGAGAATATGGACAAAGAGACTTTATATATAAGCACTACATTTGATGATCGTAGTTGCATTAATACTAATATTGCTTTTATTTTTTGAAAAAGAAGCTGTCGTGGAAAGGCACCCAGGCAAAATTGACTTCATGTTCCTTTTTTTTTTACTACCAAGAAACTAAAACTCAGATTGACAAATGATAACGCTTTTGTCCTAAAAATTCTAGTTGGTAAAAATAGAAGACCACTCATTTTTTCCCTTTCTTTCTTCTCTTTGCTTCTTTCTTTTTTTTTCTTTAAAGACAGGATATCAATAAGAATGAAGCGTTTATCTTTTATATCATACTTATTGATCGTACTGTATATTTGTTTTCAGGTTGTACATGGTGTAGCCAATACAACAGAAAGCAAAAACATCCAAGATATCACGTCAAGAGCAGAGCCATCTGCTGGTAATAGTCAAGCTGGAAAATCAGCTGCTACTAATGATGAAAGTTCTGCTGTAAAGTCTGATGATGTAAGTACTACTACCACTTCTACTGCTTCTGCAACTACATCGACTGCCCCTTCGTCGGCACGTACTCCTAAAGAACCAACCACTGACTCTAACTCTTCTATGTTCCCTACCACTACCTCTAATTCTCAACCCACTTCCATTACCTCTTCTAAACCTACTCCCACTACCTCTGATTCCCAACCTACTCGCACATCACAGACCAGTCGATCAAACAATGATGGAAACGGACCAAGCGCTGCTGCTGTCTCATCGGGTTCCTCTTCTGATAACAACCCGGCAGCAACAAGTAAGCCTACAACAACACCAGACCCTACGACAACACAGGATCAACCTAGTCCTCCTACGTCCAAAACTACAGATCCTCCAACTACATCTGATCCAGCACCTACCACCACTACAAATCCTCCCACTACATCTAATCCAGCACCTACCACGTCTGCTAAGCCTACTACATCAAACCCACCTCCCTCTTCAACAACTGCTCAACCCAGCACTACCACTGATGCCAGCTCATCATCAGTTGTCCCCTCTTCTTCATCTGCGGCTTCGACTACGTCATCCGCAACTTCTTCCTCTGTATCGAGTTCTTCTAAAGCAACATCCACAGGCACTCCTTCTACATCCGGTCCTTCTTTAACATCGGCTTCTGCCAGTCCTTCTGTTACTTCTGCCGTTCCTTCTCCAAAGCCATCTGGCTCTCAATCGACTAATACAGGCGCCATCGTTGGTGGCGTTGTTGGTGGTATCGGTGAGTACTTTAAAAACAAAGGCTGCTTTTTGATGATTAACAAGACTTTTTTTAGTTGGCGTTGCTTTAATTGGTGGTCTCATAGCCTTCATCAATCGACGCGGCGGATTTACTAGCCGATCGAGAAAGAGAGGCGACGGTAAAGACGATTACACGATCGATATGAATCAAAATGACTTTGGCCCATCCGCTGCCGCTGTAGGTGCTGGCGCCGCAGCAGCAGCAGCCCCCATACCTCCCTTTGATAATCATCGTTATCCACATTCTCCTCAGCCCATGTATAATACAGCTGCTTCAGTGCCTAGTGAGCCTTATAACGATTATCATGAGGGCTATAGTCAAGTAGGCGGATACAGCCAAGGTGGTTACAGCCAAGAGGCTTTCCATCCTGATAATGCTGGATACCAAGACAATTACGGTTACTATGGATACGGTGCAGGTCAACAAGGATATGATACAAATGCATATTATAATGAACAGGCTTATATGCAACCACAACAGCACCAAAATATGTATCCAACATCGCCTACCACTGTTTCTGGTAATATGTCAGAAGCTGGTTATCACTCTTATTCCGGGGCCCCTGGTGTTGCCCCTGGCATTGCTCCAGGAGATAAACCCAACTTGAAAGAATATAACAAGCCTAACGAGTTATAAGTTCAAGGAATAGAGGCATATGTAATTTATTATTGTATTACTTAATACAATTAATCATAGAACATCTCTTTCTCATCTTTCAAAATAGACCTTTCATTTTCATGTATAAATGGAGAAACATTTTAACCTTTTGTTACTTTGTAATCATAAATAAAGCATATAGTTAATCTTATCCTATACACAATTTCTTTTCTGCAACGAGTTTAGTTGTCTTTTTAGCGAAACGAAAGCTTTGCAGGAGTTTGCTTTAATATTTATAAATATCTGTTGATCCACTCACAAGATGAACATAAAATGATAATGATAGTGTTGATAACTCTTTTTTATTATTATATCATAGGCAATTAAACAGACATGATTCTAATAATTTAAACATCAATCAGTACACACGATTAAGAATGATTTATTTGATAATAATTTTCAATGACCGATGAGCACATACCATCCTCATGCTGTACTGCCCGGGTCAGATCGCAGTGAGAAGAAATGAAAAACCTTTTTGGGATTAAAAGGAAAGTGTAAAATTATTACGTATTAGGGATAATAGCTAACTATCTGAAAGTTTTTGCTGAATGTAACAGAGGGTTCACCAAGATGGTTTGAAGCTTCAGGGAACTGAGAGTGAGCTAAGTAGTCCATTTCGAGTAATATTGCACATATGGAAGGCCAACGAATGAGCCAGGCATCGATTGATTTTCTCGCTTTCTTGATAAGGAGTGTTGGTGGTAAGAGGTTCAAAAGATAGGAAAGTGGATTGTCAATAGATTTGGGCATCTGAAGGCGGTTGTGCATATCTAAACAAGAAAAACTATGCTGACGTGAAAAAAGTTCATTTGGATGAAAGGGACAGGCTTGGGGTTTACCAAGAGGTAACCAGCCAAGCCGCTATCGCACGCAGCGAGACCGTTCACTTCTTGTCATTGATACCCGAAGAATAGGGTCGACAATTAGATCATTACGGCAGTGAGGCAGAAGTTTAGAATGTTTTTCTTGGAGCTTCGTACGGTGGTTGTCAATCAAAAACTGTCTTCGTTTTCTAATGAAGTTACTATGAGACATAGTTTTGAAATATTCATTGCTGAATGATGTCCATAGAGGTGATTTGGATAGTTGGGGCCATTTCGAGATACATTGTGATTGTATGTATGGTAGCAATTTTGTTAATAATGCATCGTCTGGTAAGAAGGAGAGCCTGGAAAGAAATTGTGCTTGAAGTATGGAAATACGATCCTTCATGTTTGGTAAATTCGTTTAGTGTAGCATTACCTTGGTAGAGGTGAAGAGTCGTCCGCCGAAGATTTGCCGAATGCATTGGTTTTGGCAGTTTTCGAGAGATTGAATTTCTCGTGAATTGAAGGTTGTAATTGCTAGACCATACTCCAGTTGTGGTCGGGCTATCTGGGCATAGAAGCGTGTTGAAAGGAGGTAATCAAACCCATTTTTGTTGACACCAAGGGTAATAAGTTGTTTCATCGTTCCAAGTGCTTTGTTAATGTTTTGTTGTAAGAGTGCTGATTTGTCGACAATACCACCGGATTTTATAAGAACACCAAGGTACGGGAAGTAATCTTCGTTGGGTAGTTCACTATTGTAGAGGTAGTATTTTTGACGTGTAGGGTTGGGATCAACAGCGACGCACTTTTTAGATTCCATCGATAACCTAAGGAAAGGCTATGCTCCTCACATTTGGAAAGAAGGAACTGCAATGAATCAGCATCAACAATAAGAACTACATCGTCTGCATACAATAGGCAGTTTAACTTTGGAGCGACAATGAGAGGATCATTAAAATCTGTGTCGACGAGAGGTGCTAGTTGTAAGAAATTTGGAAGGCTATTGATATAGACTGAGTATAGGTAAGGTGATAATACAGATCCTTGTAGGACGCCAGTTTTTGGATGAAAACGAGAGGATTTATGGTTACTAAGAATCACTTCGACCGAAACATCTTCAAACATATTGTATAAGAGGGTTAACAGAGGTGTTGGTGTGCTTGAAGAGAGCTCATTCCATATGATGTTACGATCAACCGTATCATAGGCTGACTTAAAGGCTAGCACTGTATTGTAGTGTAGATGTTTGTGATGATATAATTGACATAGTTCTGTTAAACAGAGTACTTGATCAAGTGACCCATAGACTCACGGAAGCCTCCTTGAGCGACATCCAGTGTAAGACCGGTATAAAGTAGATTGAGAGGTTAGAAATTTGCGGTGCATTTTGGAGTGCACCAAGTGTGTTTCCCAAAAATCGGATGAGTGTTGTGTGATCCACAACTGTCATTCTATTCGCCAATGGAGTTTAAATCGAGCTAGATGAGATGTAATGCATCATTTTTATTCATTTACCTCTACTTTCTCTCTTTCTCTCTACTATTCAACATGATACGGTTACCTGAACCACCAACAACTGCTGGTGCAGCTATTCCAGCGCATACACCACATGCTGTCTCTGTTACACTACCCACTTGGCAAGACAACATTTATTATGAGGAAGGAAATCCTATTGTGACATCCAAAATGGAGTGTGGATATCCTCGCTTCTTCATTCACCCTCTTATTCAAAAAGTAAGCCCCCTCCACTTTTGTGAACAACCATTAACTAAGATGTCATGATCTTAGTTAAGCGCTCGTCTAGTCGCCAAATTTGGTAAACCAAACGATTCATGTATGCTTTTCCCTTCGCACAAGGTAGCAGAAAGTTGCCGAGCCTTTATGCACAGGTATTATCAGCAGCCTTTAGGTACTATTCGTATCGCAGAATTTGAAATTGCCGCGCCCGAAAGTTACGAACGCGTGCCGATCCATATCGTTCTCTTCCCGCAGGACGCATTCCCCATCGCCAAGCAATTCTGGCAGCATTCGGGCGACATCATTTCATCGCGTATGGCGGAGTACTGCTTGAGCATCTTGGACGGCAATCAAAACACCCCTGAACCAACAAAGCAAGAGATCAAGCCCAAGCTAACACTGGGTGGACGCAGTCAGAGCCATTACGGTAGCAAGCATGCCAAGCAAAGCAAGCATGAGGAAGAAAGTGTGTCAGGCGAGCAGACGACATATCTTGAAGAACGATATGGCCGAAACTTGCCGGTTCAGTTTGCAAAAAACGCCAAGGTTGCGCTGAAACGTCGAATTGCAGGTATCTTAACCGATGTTTCCGTGGACGATCATCTGACAACAAGTAATGTCGAGGAACAACGACAGTTGACAGGCGAGCGTGGTATTCAAGGGTTATCAGAGGAGGATGTGTATCTGTACCCTTGTGGTATGAGTGCTATTTTCCATGCGCATCAGTATGCCATGGCTATCGGCGATGCGTCGCTCAAGAGTGTCTGTTTTGGGTAAGTTGGCCCCCAGTATCGAAATCTTGTCATTCTAATGCATCTGACATAGATTCCCGTATACAGACACACTCAAGATTTTGCAAAAGTGGGGAGCTGGATGCCATTTTTATGGTCTGGGTGAGGACAAATGTATAGACGAAATGGAACAACGGCTTCAAGCAGGAGAAAGAGTGTTGAGTTTGTTCTGTGAACTGCCCTCAAATCCTTTATTGAAGTCACCCAACCTCAAGCGACTGCGAAGTTTAGCTGATCAATACGGTTTCTTAATTGTTGTGGATGAAACGATTGGTAATTTCTGTAATATTGATGTCTTGTCATGGGCAGATGTGGTCGTTAGTAGTTTGACAAAGGTCTTTTCGGGTGACTCGAACGTCATGGGCGGCAGGTAAGCGGCTTTGTACGTTAACGATAATATGAGCTCACTCTCTATTGAAGTTTGGTACTTAATCCGAAGAGCGCCTATTACAAGCAGCTTAAGGATGCTTTAAAACACGATTATGAAGACCTTGTCTGGTCTGAGGACGCTGTTTTTCTTGAACGTAACTCTCGCACGTTTAAAGAAAGGTCAAAGATTATCAACCAAAATGCTGAAGCTCTGTGTGACTTTTTGGCGTCACATGAGAAAGGTAAATGCACAATCGAGTCATGTAGCATGTTTGTTCATCTTTTCGGTATTTGCAGTTCAAAAGGTATTTTATCCCAAGTATGTGTGTCGAGAATATTATGATGCGGTAAAGCACAAGACAGAAGATGCTGGTTACGGAGGCTTGTTTTCAGTTCTGCTAAAGGACGAAAGAAGTGCAGCACAATTCTTTGACAACCTTAAGTGTGCAAAGGGGCCATCATTAGGAACCAACTTCACATTGGCCTGTCCATATACCATTCTTGCACACTACACAGAGTTAGACTGGGCGAACGAGTATGGAGTGTCTCGATACTTGGTTCGAGTGAGCGTGGGATTAGAAGATAGAGAAAAGTTGATGTCCATGTTTAAACAAGCTTTAGATGCTGTCAATCAGTAAGCAGCAACATAGAAATAAAGATGATTGACGATTAGCGCTTATATAATATATTTTAATAAACCAAGTGTAGTAAATTTAAAGAGATTATAAGAACAACTTTTGCCTCAACCTGTCGGCAATGATTTGCAAAATATCGGTAGGCTATATTTTGTTTTTCAGGGAGAGGAATTGTGACGATATGTATCATTGATAACAAGTGTGCACTGAGATAATCTATATCCAAAACAAACGGGTTGTCTATTTTTTTTTTTTTTTTTTTTTTT
>NW_019671916.1:1795915-1808095 GCF_002708625.1 Rhizopus microsporus ATCC 52813 | reverse complement strand
TGTAGACGAGACTGATGATGTAGATACCCATGTTATAAAAGTAAAGCTGCTATTGTTAAAAGAGATAGACTGTATACGTATATGTAAATATTACAGAAGCAGTGTGTATATATAGTTTATTTGGAGGATGTATTTTACAGAAATGATGATATATCCGAAAGAATATATAAATATATATATAAATAAATGCTGTGTATGAGAGAGATGCAAAAAATATAAATATAAATAGATAAAGAATCAGCGTGTGCTGCATGCATTAAAAGGAGGCAAACGTGTCATCATGAGCATATTGATCAGAAATATAGAGTGGCTCTATGTCTTGATTATCTCTTGATGTATCATCGTTATCTTGTAAATCTGGAATATTAGGGGTGTCTACATTGCAACTTGATAATTGCTCAAAGTCTATATCAGCAAACCAAGGATGAGCCTTAATTTCTTGTAGGTTGTATCTATCAGCAGGCTTTACTTTCAATAATCCTTGTATAAGATCCTTGGCTTCAGAGCTAATGTCGGATGGCCATTGGATGCTGCATAATAGGATATTTTCATAGAGCTCAATGGGGTTTTTAGATGTGAAGGGAGCATGACTACAGTACAGAAACAAGAAATAGTTAGTGTAATGCATACAAAAGATAGCCGGTGAAACAGTTACCCAACGATCATTTCATATATTAGGACTCCAAGTGACCACCAATCTACCTCTTTGGTGTATCCACGCGCACGTATTACTTCTGGAGCAAGATAATCGGGAGTTCCACAAAGGGTATATGTGACATCTGAGACCCGTTTGGCCAACCCAAAATCAATCAACTTGATGTGACCATGACTATCTAGCAATATATTTTCCGGTTTCAAATCTCTATAAGCAATGTCTCTATTGTGGAGATATTCTAGGGCCAAGACAGTTTCTGCAGCATAAAACTTTGCTTCTTGCTCAGTTAATCCCTGAGAAGCAGGAAATGGCGTTAGTTCTGATAACATCTGAGGTTGGATTTCTGTTTCTTGTTTACCTTCTTCTTTCGGATAAGCCTAAAAAGTTCACCCCCAGGTACGTAATCTGTGACAAAGAAGACATGACTATCAGTTTGGAAGGTGCCCCAGAGTTTTACCAAAAAAGGGTGGTTAGCCGAATAGAGGACGTCCTTTTCGTCGTGAACATGTTTTATTTGCTGTTTGGTAGCAAGTTTCTTTTTGTTGATAGCCTTAATAGCGTACCATACTTGATTTATTGTATTTTGCGCCAGATACACTTGGGCAAAATGACCAGTGCCAATGAGTTTTGTGATGTGGAATTGACTAAAATGGTATTTTATAGTGTCACCGCATGAATTTAATGAATAGTTGCTATTATTATCAAGCTGTTCTTGATGGGATTCAATGAATGTATTATCATCAGTAGAAAAAGATGAGGCAGGTGTGAGTGATGGACTTGTAGAATATGAGTGTGTAATGTCTGTCAAATAAGAGAGAAATGAATGAGATGCAAAGAAGAGTCATTATGACAAAAATATACCAGTTGTTCTCGTGAGTGGTTCATCAATAGGACTATCAATCTTTATGTTAGGTATTGAATCAAAGAGATGATCACACAAATGATTCAAGTTCCATTGAGAGTCGTGTTGATTATTTGTCAAAAAGCGTTGATTTAAAAAGTGTCGCATACAACGATAACAGATAAAAAGAAGAGAAAAGATCAATAAAAAAAACAGGAGTGAAATAAAAAGGAGAAGGTGTATTTATATGGAAATGCATTTGTGTACAGATTGATAAGCTATCATAAATGGAAATTTTCCTATTTAATTTACATAAGGACCCTTTTCACACGTATGAAATATACCCTTTCGATGAATATAGAATGATAAATAAAGCTCTAATAGAGTCCTAATAGAGTCTAATAGAGATTAATGTTCATCTTGTGTCCTTAATGCTCTATACTCCAGCTTGCTTTGAACATGCTTTCATCATTTATCTTGTCAAATCTAAGCCAATAATAATGCACGTGGCCATCACAGCTACAGTCCCTGTTTCTGTTTCTTTCTCTGTTTCTCCCATCTATGCTTCACAAACAGATATCATGTCATGCATACAGATATAGCTTGTTTTAGTACGCCCACGTAATGAAACCACTCTATAGGTGTATGTATATAGTAAGTATACTTGCTTTTTCATTTTCTTGTCTCGTTTTAACTTGTCAGGAGACTTTTTTGTTGTTGCTTTTTTTACTGGACTGATTTCACTAATTTTCTATTTATTTTCACTTCCGCTTTTTCTGTCTCCTTATTTCTCAACAAATGGCCATAAATGGTCATTGTATACCATTCACCGCAGTCAAAATGATCAGCCCAAGATATGTCATTATTTGTATAACCCATTTTAATTAACCATGATGTCTGTCATCTCACTGTTGTAAATAATAATAACATTATTGCTTCTATTATTATAGTTGTTATTATTAACTAGTTTCAATTCATGCTATCCAAGAAGATCATACAAGTGATAACTACTTTGACGGATAAACCATAATGACGGAGATAAAGTCATGGATAAGCGGTTTTAAACTGATATCAAGTATACATAATCATCCTGAATCTTTTGCACAAGGGGTGAGGTGTTGTATCGATAACCACTGAAAATGTCAGATTGATGCACTCGATATTAATGATTGAAACTTTGATTATTAATTAGTTATATTTCCGAAATGTATGTATCAGCTCTTATATCATTATTTGTTTAAATAGAAAGCTGTGATAAATAGAAATAATAAGCACTTGCTATTGAGTCAGTAGTACTACTAGATATTGTTTACATTGTGCATAAATTAATCGTAAGAGTATAAGCAATTCTTGTATTCTATAGATTCTGTATAGAATATTTGCTCTATTTTAATGTATTTCTTGGCTTTCATGCTTTCTATATTCTCTATCTAATTTTAAAGCAAGGAATAGGGTATCATAATTTATGTTGCGTATATAAAAGTTACTGAGATGTTCATAATACATTAACCTAATTCTAGACAATAATTATTTTTTCATAGATTCACATTTTTACTTAGCTATTAAATCATGGGCTCCTCATCCTTCCTTTACTTGGCGAATATTTATATTTAATACACATGGAAAAGGATCTATTGATTTTTAACTCTTTTTTTGTAAAGAAAACGTTCACGGAAAGTGTGACCATGATTCTAGTCAAGCATATTCAAACGCTAGCTGAATCCCTGTTTCGATCAGCTTTACCAAATTAGACGGCTGCTATTGGCAATAAGTTTAGAAGAATTCTTCAACGCGGTGGATATTAAACATTTCTATTTCGTACAGAGGCCAACCAGCATACTGGATGCTTTCATATTCAACAATTTATCTTATCATATCTCTTCTACCATGTCGCTAGACTTATAATGCTGGGAGACACTGTTTTGACCAGATAATACTGTTTCGTCTGCAATACGTGAGTTCATCCCATCTATACCCTTAGCTTACAGCATCTGATAAGCTCTACACTCCCAGAAATTGGCCATCATAGCAATATCAGGGTTCATGACTGAACCGGGAAAGCTCAAGGTTTGAAGAACTTGGCGAAGATAACTCAGGTTGATCCGGTCATAAGCCTTTTCCTGATCAAGGAGCAAAGCAAGAGCTGCCTTTGCCAGCGTTCCTAGAGGAACAAGCATTTTCCATAATGATTTGGGTTATCGTGCTATTTTCAGCAATATAACGGCCAGGAACGAACCCAAGTTAATGCTGATAGGTAATATACTTATAGACTTTCATAAATTTACCATTAGTAATTCTAGTAAACATCTTAGCATCTGTGTTAATAAAGGAGATTGGGCGATAGTTCCTCAATTGAGAGAGATCACCCTTTTTGGAGAGGAGAGACATAATGGATTCATTCCAAGAAAAAGGTTACGTTGAAGTGTGTTACTATAAGGTTCGTGTATAAACAGGTGAAATAATGAGCACGCCATAAGCAAGTTCAGGATTTCGTAAGACAGGCCGCCACTCTCTGGACTGCTTTGCTTGGTGGCCGTTGGTTATGTTGGATAGCCTCTTTTGTGGTTATCAGGTGGATAGAGCATCATGCTGATCTTCACTAAGGCGTAGGGGTTCTGATAGATGGGTCAGAAGTTGTTCTAGAGCTAGTTCATCCATGGGATCAGGTGAATGCAGCTAGGTGTAGCAATATTCAGCGGTGTTCTGTTTGCTTGCTTGATAGAAACATGGGTCACTGTTTTTAGGATGATACAGGGCAGAAATATAGCGTTGAAATTCTCGTGTTTTGATTAAGTGTATAATAAATCCAGGAGCTTCCTCACTTTGCTCTAATCAAACTCTTCCTGATTTGAGGCTCTCAGTTTCAGCTATTTCGTCTTGGAGATTACCTATTTGTGTTTCAGTGCTCGATAAAAGCAAAGATAGAATGTTATAATGCCTGCATTGAAAAAGTATGCAATCCTGCTTGCCTTGTAACTTTTTCAGCTGCCTTGTTCTCCAATTATTCCAGTGAAATTGGAAACGTTTGACAAAGAGTTCTTTGCTACATCTTCAATCGTAAGTAAACCATAGAGAGATGGAATTAGATCTCAGCAAGAGAAGCCGTATGAAACTGTGCTTATGTTTAGTGAGCATGAATTCCTGGAAATAAACGGAATCAATCAATTTATCACTTTCAGCAATCAGTCACTGTTAATGCTTGCAGAGTAATACATCACATTCACAGCACAACATGAATACCAGGAAAAGGGGGGATGAGCAAGATACCGCCATTGCGATCATCCACCTCATTAGGCGATACGAGCCTGTGAAAGATCAAAGATTGTCATGCCCCTTGTTTGACTCGTGCAATGAGCTGCGTATAAACATAATGCTTATTAGTAGATCTAGAGATGTCACGATAGTAGGTACGAGAACGGGTGAACCGCAGATAACAAAGTGTATTGTGATATTTAGAGCATTTAGAAGCCTTTGCTTCATCTGCTATGCCCTATTTGAGGGCACAGAGCATATATCCTTACCTTTTCTTGTTGTCTGCATCTTGACTTGTTCAAAATAAAGTTATTATTTTTTTCATGGGTTAGCAGGGTTTCGGAACGCGTCTATCATTTGTTATTACCATTCCTGGTTGCGCCAATCTTTTGATTTATGCATAACATGCTTCATATAACAGCTACTATAAGTAGTGTTTATCTAGTCTTTACTAGCAAAAAGTCAAAGAGAAAAAAAAAAGGAGAGCTTGGCAAAGTAACACGAATAGTGTGTGTGACCAAGATCAGGAAATAAGCCCAAAGACGCGTAATATAAACAAAGGATGTATGAAATTTACTGTCCTTTTAGTCTTTTTACTATATAAAAATAGAAGTGAATAACTTCATTAAAGTGTATATAAAAGCGATAATCTGAATAAATACAAAAAGTATAAAAAAGATAGGCCAAATTTTTAAAAGACATGAAACACTTTAGAAATAAACAAAAGCGTGAGCGTAAACCTTATTTACAGATAGCATAGAAAACAATAATCTCACGTAACTAAGAAAAGGATATAAAGAGAGAAATTTGCTCTCATCCCTTTTTTCCCCTCTTTCTTTTCTCTTTATACTTTTGTTTTTTCTTTTACTCTTTTTGGTTCCTTCTGGTCTTATTGGCTCTCTTTGGTCAATGTAAATTTTTTTATAAAACTTACTCAGCAAGGCGATGATTGCGTGTTCAAGGATTTCTATGCAATCTCTTTCTATGATGCTCAACACGTGTCCTGGACTGACAACGGTCGTTCGTTTCACCACTCAACTGGAGGCTTTCAGGCATCCAAAAGGAGAGTTGTGGACATTCGACTGGAATCTTCCCAAGGGGTTATGTAGTTAGTTGGAATCTAGTTATCTGAGATCACAGCTGTGACAGATTGTTGTTGATGCTTCCTGCTGTCTGGCTGACGCAAAGGGGTATATAAGCTGGTTAACAATTGACACGGCTCAGCTAATGTATACCCCAACGGTACGTCTGCTACTGCGGGTCTTTGCAGGCTGCTTGGTATTTGATGATCTGATGATTTTTATGGGCGCCTGGTCCTTGTTCTGATGGTCAATGGCCGACCCGAAGAATGCCGTCACAGCAACAATCAGAGCTTTTAGAAGTCTTTTGGCATCGTTGCTGGCCATTTTTTCTTCTATTTTAGGTTTCTTTTGGTGCAAAGCATTGGCTTTTGGGAGTAATCTTTAATAAGTAAATGTGTTTTTTGAAACAACTTCTACTGCTGTCTTTATTTATATTGAAAATAGATACTTTTTCTAAAACACTTCAAGCCACTATATTGAAGATATGCACAGCATCAGAACTGTACCAATGCCGATGGATACAGCCACACCTTATTATGTATCATTGATCAACTTAACAGTAAGAGTCTCACAATAATCTAATATACAGTGGAATTAATGAAAATGGATTTAAAAACTACTCAGGGCTGCTATACAGGAGAATGTCAACAGGGCTGAGCTCTGCTTGCCATTCATTGAGCCGTTCTTGTGTGGTCTCTTTGACCCTCCTGACCACAAATACTAGCATTCTTGAAGCTAAGAAAAATTTTTACCAATCCATCCGTGCAGTGTCCTGATCTCTGCATAACAAAGTCTCATGGCCTCAGATTGCATCGTTGCCGTGTTTCTATGTTAATATCAAAAACTACGCCCTTTGACGTAATATAATCAATCTATATTTTGTACACAAGCCAAAATCATCTTGTTTATACGGTATTATTATTAAGCCTATAATACTAATTCATAGTATCTGTAGTCTGTAGTAGTTGATAACGCGTCGTATCTAATATACATTCGGTTGACAGCATTTCTCTTCTATAATTATCGAGGTGAACTTTTTTTTTTGGTTGTTGATCTTCACTAAACTATTACAGTTTAAGGAAGAAAGCTTGACTGATAAGTGCTTGAACTTATTACTCACATTATTGTAAAGATATAGTAATTGTATATTCCTCAGCTGTTAAGCTGAAGGCTGTGGAACCTGTCTCCATAGAGAGTCTATTGGGCTCCATGAACGAGATCCTTTTACCTATTATGGAGGGCTCCTAATCGTATATTCCTGTGTGGCCCAGTACAGACAAAGTAAAAGATAGCATTTCCCCACTGTAGAGTATTATGTTTGACTCGAGTGTTAGAATAGTTAGATATTTTATTCGTAGAAATTTTGAAAGCTAGCCACAACTGATCTCTGCTGTGCTTCTGTTGCTCTTTTCGTTCTGTATAATGATTTTTTTCTCTCTTTTTCTCTTTCCCAGTCTCTTGCTTGAGCACTAGGGTTTTGACTAAATGCAGAATATGCTTCAGCAGCAAGCCGAGAGCTCCATGGTGTGGCCAGTGTCATGTAGTTCAGTCCAAACATAGCGCCTGAGACCTTGCAGCTCCATACGACCTCGCCCGTTTGTGCTCGTAAACAGTACACCCACTTTCCTGCTCCGACATATACAAGTTGTTCAGGTCGTCCATGCTCTAAACTGGGTGGCTCTATAATCGAAACAGGTATATTGTACCAGCCGCCTGGGCAATTGTATCTCCACATCTCTTCGCCACTGTAGCTATCAATAGCCATGATTTTACCTTTTGAGGCTGCCAGGATGATGGGTCTTCCCAGGTTAGATGGTTCGTTATATCCAGGTGGTTCAACGCTTTGGAATCCTTCCCTGGGAGATAAAAATCGACTAGGTGTACTGATCACTGAGACCTCAGAGTATCCAAATCCAGGCATCTTATTCACCCACAATGTCTCCCCTGTCATCAGATCTAAGCAGGCGGTTTTACCATTTGCACCAGCGATCAGTTTATCATAGTCCGTAACAAAGAGTGCGACTATACCACCTGACGCGCCCGTTGGGAATTTTGAGCTCCAGAGTCTAGTACCATCTCTCTTATGTATAGCATATATCTTTCCATGGGTAGCGCAGATCAGGATATCATCACGTTGGAACTGTACTGATTCAGATAAACGAATGGAGCTCTTGTCAGATTCGTCATCGCCCTTGACTTTTTTATCTGTAAATAAAGTCATTTTGAGTTGATTATTTGTTTATTATTTCAGAAAAGAAAAAGAAAAAGAAAGGTGATTTATTTTCAATGAATTTTGTCCACAGTGATATGAAGAGAAGTCAAATGTGACAATTGGGTAAATCAAAACTCAATAAGAAGACCATGGTAACAGAAAATTGCAAAGTCGAAGATTGTGTAAGGAAGGTACTGCCTTCACTGTTACTCTAAAATTTAAATATTCTTAGTATCAGTAAACACCTTTCGTTCGGCCAATTTAACAATCAAGTGTTACCAGAGGGTGTGAAATCTAGTATTTATATTACTCTTACTGATAGGACAAATGAACTGGTATATTCTTCTTCACAATACACGCTCTTAAAATCATATCGCATAGTTAACAGTAGAGCTAGCTGATCTGCTATTGTCGCACCAAAACTCTATTGGAGCGCCAACACGTGAAACTTATTTTGTAATACAATAATCGTTTCTCTATTTTCTCTTGCTTGAGCTAATTGTGCCTGCTTGAGTGGTAAGGGTCTCGTGACATATTTTACTCCTAGAATTTCCAATTGAAACGAAGGATCATTCAAAAATTATTTTGGTGCTTGGACAGATTTTTCACTAGAAATGAAGAGGTTATTACAGCCATTGAAGAGCTCTATGGAAGGTTCAATATTCAAAATATTCACGAGTTTCAGTTACAATTAAGCAGCAGATTCAACCAGATATAATTTTTAATAATATCAACTGAATACATTTAAATAGGCTATCCTCAAGAGTACGCAGAAGGAACCAATAAGTAAGCCAAATGGTATTTGATTGATAAGTACTATTTCTTTATGAGCAAGGACGATCCTTTTAAGGGTTGGACATTTTTGAAATATGCAGGTGTCTAGTTGAAATTGCTGAGCTTTATCATTGCTGCACTCAATGTTGGTTGTTTGATCGGCTTCCATTTTATTATCTAGCCGATAGCAATCAAGTTGATCTTTCATTAATTAATGACTAGATATTGCGAGAGTAGAACGGCATTTGGCAAATACTTTCAAAGATCAAGGAATAGTAAACTGTCTCCTCTCTGCAAAAGGCATATCCCATGATGTTTTTAGTTGCAATGAGAACAAAAGAGATTGGTATGAATGACAAATTTATTTTCGAGTCTCTTAATTTTTTGAGGCGTTTGATTCTTCTAACATTGAGTTTATGTTTGACTAAACTGTTAAAAACTTGCAAACCTGAGGCAGTACTGTCTGATTATTAATGTTGCTGTAGAGTAGAAGAAAAGACCATGCTGCATTGTGTAACCTGATATGGCAGCAGCATTAATTGCTCATTTGGCCTAAACAGTGGTCACATTTCCTTTTTAAGATTTGACGTAAAATCATATAAAAGCAAAGCTCTCTCTCCCTTTTTCTCTAATGATTTATTATACCTTGAACATATAAAGGATTCATTATAGAAAACAAATAGGCCAATGACAGAATACAAAGTGAAAATAAAAGTCAATGGAATGACATGCAATGTAAGCAGATCAACAAGCTAATTCAACTTCTTTACTGATCTTGTACGATCTCTAGCATTGTGTGGAAAGCGTGACAAAAGCACTACAGAATATCCCGGAAATCATCAGTGATACTGTGGATGTTGATTTAAACAATGCAATAGCTATATTTCAATTCAGAGAAACTAGGAACCGACCCGAGAGTGACCTCAAGCGTATGCTGTCCGAGACAATCGAGGATTTGGGCTATGATTCAGGTACACCTGAATTGGTACATGATTCACCTTGTCAAGAAAATACACATAAGGATGGTTTCCTTTATGTCACTGTGTCTATTGGCGGAATGACTTGCTCGCACTGTACAAGTACTATTACCAATGCTCTTCAGGCATTACCCTCAATTGATCCGGATTCAGTTCATGTATCACTTGACCAAGAGCAAGCTACCATGGTGTTTCCCAAAAAGAACAGCTGTACCGTCACAGAGGCATCACTGAAAGACACAATTGAAGACTTGGGCTATAATGTCCATGAAGTGACTTTTGAAGAAAGAGAAATGGATACAGACACCACATATGATGAAGCAAGTTCCGTACTGTTCTCGCTCTCTGGTATGACATGTGGACATTGTGTAAAGACAGTAACCGATGCATTGAAATCCTTACCTGGTGTCCTGCAAGATTCAGTAGATGTTAGCCTGGAAAAACGTCAAGCATGGTTCAGATTTACGGGTGACTCGCTTACAAGCGATATGATCGAACAAGTTGTTGAAGACCTGGGTTATGGCGTAACCAGCCGTCCTCATATCACCAAGGCATCTACTGGCTCTCGTTTGTCAAAGGTATCTACTTTGGGCTCTTCGACAGTCTATAGTGTAGAAAAGGAACCAATACAAGAAAAGAAAAAGGTCGTGATGCGTGTCCTGGGTATGACTTGCCAGTCTTGCGTTATGTCGGTGACTGATGCCCTAAAGAGCGAACTGCCTGATGTAGAACCCAATTCTGTTTATGTAAACCTTCAGACTGAAATGGTCATGTTTATTTGCACCAAACCTGATAAAGATCAAATCCAGACAGTAGTTGAGGATAGAGGCTTTATTGTTGAAAACATTCAGATCATTCAAAATTTGATTCCTCCTGCTCCCATTGTTGCCACTAACTCGGATACCATGGGCTCCAAAGGTTCGGTCTTATCGTTGGGATCTGTTCTGGTGGATGAGTTATCTCAATCAATTGTAACCAAAGTCACCTTTCAAATTTCAGGCATGACATGTTCAAGTTGTGTTCGGACGATCGAAAGAGGGCTTGAAAAACTACCTGGTGTTGACACGGCAACAGTTCAAGTCAACCTCCTGACTCAAACTGGAACTTTTTCAACCAAGAATGCCTCATTGGATGAGAAAACAGTGACAAAAGCTATTGATGATTTGGGATATACTGCAAGTAAAGTTGTGTTTACTACACAAGAGAAGCTTGTTTCAAACAAGGACACGGTGTCTCAGTCCGGCTATAGAGCAGAAATGATCATCACAGGAATGCATTGTCCCAAGTGTATCGAGAAGGTCCATTCCTCTCTAATAAAGTTATATGGCATCAAGACGGACTCTATCCAAATCGATCTCAAGAATGGTCATACAAGCTTTGAATTCACTGGCGAGTTTATCACTCGTCAAAGGACTCGTCAAGCCATCATCCAACTTGGTTTTTCTGCTGAAAGTATCACCATTACAAAAACCTCTGGCACAAGTCCTGACACAAATACAGTAACGGATCAAAAAGATGTGGTTTCAACACATCTTGTAGTCACAGGTATGACATGCTCTTCTTGCGTGGCCAATATTGAACGAACCTTGATGAAACTGAACGGTGTGGTCAGCTGCCATGTCAATCTTCTGGCCAAATCTGCCGTAATCCAGCATAACCCAGACATTATTGGTGCTCGTAGCTTGGCACAGATGGTGGAACAGATTGGATATAAAGCTGAGCTCGCCCAAAACGCTCATGGTGAAACATTAGAAGAACAGCGGGCTTCCATGAAAGAGGCAATGGATCATGAAATTCATGAATTACGATCAAGGTTTTTATGGTCCTTATTATTTGCTATACCCGTTATTCTGATTGCCATGATCTTCTTAATGGCTCTGCCTTCTTTCAATCACATCAGGATGAGCCTGATGAAAGAAATTACGCATGGTTTGACCGTTGCGGATTTGGTTCTCTTTTTGTTGGCTACTCCTGTACAGTTCTGGTTAGGGAAGTCATTTTATATCAAAGCATATAAATCCCTTGTATATGCTCGAACGGCTAATATGGAAACTTTGGTTGCTATGGGTACATCTGTTGCTTATATAGCCTCTGTTGCTTCTGTGATTGCTGCTATGGTACGTCCTAACTCGGGATCAATGAGCATGAATTACTTTGAAACCTCGGTTCTATTGATCACCTTTATTCATCTTGGAAAATGGTTGGAGGCTTTGGCTAAAGGAAAGACTGCGGAAACGATCACAAAGCTGATGGATCTTCAGCCCGAAAAGGCCATCCTGGTAGAAACCACAGAGGATGCATCTGATAAACAAGACTCTGAACAGAGCCAATTTATAGAAAAAGAGATTGCTTGTAAAGATATACAAGGTATATGTTTTTTTTTTTTT
>NW_019671916.1:1767146-1795815 GCF_002708625.1 Rhizopus microsporus ATCC 52813 | reverse complement strand
AATATACTCATCCTATTCGTCAGTTGGCGACATTTTAAAAGTGAACGCTGGTGGACGTATTCCATGTGACGGAAAAGTATGGAAAGGCTCTTCTTCTACTGACGAATCCATGATCACAGGTGAATCTGTGCCTGTAAACAAGAAGGAAGGTGATACCGTCATCTCTGCCACGATCAACTTGAATGCACCCATCTACATCCGTGCCATCCGTGTAGGTTCAGACACTACCCTTTCTCGTATCATTCAGCTTGTTCAAGATGCACAGGCTTCTCCAAAGGCGCCCATTGAGCAGCTGGCAGATAGCATTTCTAGCGTGTTTGTTCCTATTGTCATTGCATTGGCTATCATTGTGTTTATTGTTTGGGAAATAGCTAGTGTAAAGAACCTGTATCCTGACGCATGGGTGCCTGAGGGCGAAAGCAAGACCATCTTTTCTGTAATGCTAGCTGTATCTGTGCTTGTCATTGCCTGTCCTTGTGGTCTAGGCTTGGCCAGTCCAACAGGTAAAAAGAAAAATGTTTCTTTTTTTTTTATAAGCAATTCAAACTGATTCTTCCATTGTTGTATATAGCTGTCATGGTTGGAACGGGAGTTGCTGCTCATTATGGTGTACTTGTCAAAGGCGGAGGCTATGCCTTGGAAATGGCCAACCGTATCACCACGATTGCTTTTGACAAGACAGGTACCCTGACCATGGGCAAGCCTGTGGTGACAAACAGTTGGATTGATCGTACGGGACATACAGACGAAAATGCTCAGCGTATCGGGGTCTGGAAGATTTTGGGTCGTGTCAGTTCAGCAAGTAGCCATCCACTCTCAAAGGCAATTGAAAAGAAGGCGCGATCCATAATTTACAAATTAGAAAGCAATCCTAAAGTACTAGACAGTGAGCTCAGTGACATCAATTATGAGAACGGCGAGACAAGTGATACAGACAGATCAGATCCTTTTGAAGGCGTGACAATTACTAATGTACAAGAGGTACCTGGCCGAGGTTTACTGGCTACCATGACTGTCTCTGAAGATATTTCCGACTGTCTTCCTGGACAGCTCAAACAGACGCGTGCTCTCAATGTGTACTTGGGAAATCAAGAATGGATGGATGAAAATCATGCAAGATATCAAAACGCTAGGCAAGCCAAGATGTGCACTCAGTTGTTAACCGAATGGCAAGATCTGGGTCAGTCCATTGTACTTGTAGCTGCATCACCCATTATGAATGGCTCTGAAGACGATGAACAACTCGATAGTCACCGTGAAGGATGTAATAATGCCTGTGCATGTGCGGTGTGTCGGTGTAGTACCAACTCAGTATGCTGTACTGCTTCAAAGACACTAATGATATCCCAACTCGCTATTGCTGATATACCAAGACCTGAAGCCCCTGCGGTTGTGGCTGAATTAAGAAAACGAAATATTGATGTCTGGATGATAACAGGCGACAACGAGCGTACAGGTCGTGTGATTGGCGCAAAGTTGGGTATACCCAGTGAATTCGTGCTAGCAGGTGTCAAACCGGAACAAAAGGCGGACAAGATCCGTAATTTGCAAAGGCGCGGTATTCGAGAAGGCTCGGTGGATAGCACGAAGCACATTTGGAAAAAACATGGAAGGCCAACAAAGCCGGCCGTTGTCGCGATGGTCGGTGATGGTATTAATGACTCCCCTGCTTTGGCACAATCGGATGTTGGGTAGGTTTGTCCTGTTACTTTCATTTCTTGTTTAATTAACCTTTTATATAGTATCTCTGTTGGTTCCGCAACGGACATTGCTATTGAAGCAGCAAGTATTGTCCTTATCAAAGATAATCTCATGGATCTTCTCACAATGTATGATATATCCCGTACTGTTGTACATCGTATCAGATTGAACTTTTTGTGGGCCTTTATCTATAATGTGGTAGCTATCCCTGTTGCCGCAGGTATTTTTTACCCTATTGCCGGACAAGGATTACCACCCTACATCGCGGGTATCGCCATGGTGGCTTCAAGTATTACCGTGGTTTGTTCTAGCTTGATGCTGCGATTTTACAGGGCACCAAAAATCGTAATAGACTCTCATCAAATTAAATCATAAAGTAAACCCATGCATAGATAAAATAAACCCCTTCTTCATGAAATAAATCTCTTCTTTTTTATTTGTCTTAATGATCTTTATGAAATTTATCTTTTTACTGATTGCCTTACCAATAAGCGTGTTTGCTCTGTTTGGTTCCAATGAGGGTTTAACCCTATATAATGTTGATGGTAAATCACAAACGGGTTCCCTTGGCGCATATCATAAATGTTCAAGTATTCCCAAGGGTATCAAAGCAAGTGAGGCTCGTAATGGTGGCAGTAGCCACTGTGCAATCTGGACTGAACCTAACTGCAAAGGCTCGATGTATGTTGTACCAGCACATTACAAGATCAAGCTACCAGATAATAAATCTTTTGAGTCTGTCATTTGCTAAAACAAGCAAGCATAATACACTGGGAGGCTTTTTTATTACACACAAAAAGAATAAAAACTCCTTCTTGGTATCTTTACGTTGTCCAAATAAATGTCACTCACTGATTTGCAGCGAATGGTGATGATGCCAATGGATGGAACATAGTTTCCAGGCATGATATCTGAGTTTTGGTATAAATTCTGCAGTTCACTGAGCACATCAGCATCTTCTACTGTGGTATACTGAGGGTAAATAAATGATCCACCGAGTCCGGCGATACGGCACCAAGCGATCTTGTCATTTTCCGAACTCGCCAGCGAGCTCAGTATTCTGATGCCAATGTATTCAATGGTTTCTACTGTGCCAGTGTAAATCAAGAAGGAGCTGAGATAAATCTTTTCGAATCGAGTGCATGGCATATCTAGGGTACAGTCATTGGTAATGCACGCAGGCGAAGGAGAAAATGTCAGCTGCTTTGCGTTCTTTGTGACCTCGCATCTTCTAAAGCAGAGCTGGTTTAAGCGCGGACAGCATTTGCTAAGGTAAGAAAACACCGTTGGATGGTTCTGTACTCTTGACTGGATTAGAGTGAGTGAATGTAGTGAGAAGACAGCCTTGATATCTAAATCCTCCAGGTGCTTGTATAAGACCTGAATCTCTGCACCGACTAGCGTGAGTTCTTCAAGCTGAGGCATGTTTTCTAAAAAATTGTCAATCAAAAAGGGGGTAAATGGATATTGATCCATTAGGCCCTTGGACAATGAGAGTTCGAGCGAGACTAATTGTCGACACTGAAACAAGTTGAAGGTCACACCAGACCATCCAGGTGTCTGTTCCCACACACGTAACCGCAAGAATTTGAGCTGTTTTAAGCCAAAGGCAGCAATGATCAATAAAAACTGACAGGATTCGATAGCTTGATAGGTCTTGAAATCAATATATAGATTCTCTACTGCACATGTCGGGCTCTTGAGCTCTAGTGCTAAGCCCTTAGAGAGCAGCTGCGGTGCATTTCTTCCACCGATCGTCAAGGATTTCATACGACGTAAATTACGTATAAGGTCGACAAGGGCTTGCTGCCACATCCATTTAGTGCCAAATCGACTCGTTGCCATCTGAATGATCTTGAGTTCTTCAAGCTCGGGATAGTTTTCGTAAATGAATGCAAACCATTTGATCGAATCAATGTGGCCCTGAACAGTGAGCGATTTTAATGATGATTTTTCTTTAAAGCTGGCTAGGATATTGTTTGATTCATACACGGCAGCAGGAGGCTCATGTCTTGGTGGATTTGTGCATACGAACTCGAGTGATTTGAGGTTGGGTAAAGCTCTGTGAATTTGCTGTAGCAAACTAGAAATGTTTAACGGAGCTGAATCCATTATTTGGTGTTGTTGTTGTTTATAGAATATTTCCAAAGTTAGATGTTGCAGGCTGGATACTTGATTTAGTAAAGAGGTAAAATGACTAGAGTCATTTTCTATTGGATCAAAAGTAAAGTCTATATTTAGATGAGTCAAATAAGGAGATTTAAATAAAGGGAAAAAATGAGGTAGTAATTGATGCTGTATAGGCGGTAAGCTTGAGATATGGTCCCAGTTGGAAATAACATTTGATAATGTTAGATGATTCCATTGATGCTTGTCAAATTGGAGCACTTCCAATTGAGGACAGTACATGCTTAGTGATTCAAAGTGAGTTTGGGATAAGTGGATATGATTAATGTAGTGTGGATCATCTAAATCTTCTAAATAGTCCATTGTTTCGTTATATTGGATATTATTATGCAGGTAAATCTCTTTGACGAGCTGTCCGTTATATTTAACCGCTTCCATAAACTGTTGAAGCTGTTGATCCGAGTAGATATGAACTACTCGATACAGTATTCTCTTGAATGCATTCCTCCAAAATTTACAAACAGCTAGACAATTATAACAATCTTGTAAAGTTAAATAGTTTGATAGTTGATATAGAAACTCAGAAGGTAATCTATTCATTAGTCTAACGACAAGAAGTTAAAAAAAGAGAGATAGAGAGAAAGAAAGAGAAAAAGAGAGAGAGAAATAAAAGAAAAAAAGGGGGAGAAAAGAAGGAGATAGTGTTTTGTACATTTGTTGCATAACATATACTTGTGACCCTGAAAAATAAGCCCTTTTTAATCTGTTTAGCAGGCGGCGCAATATGCGGAGTTATTCTATTATCGGATATGAGAGAGTCAAGCCTTCTAAAGTATTTATCAATTTACAAAGTATTAATCCATAACAGAATAGCTGTCTTTTTTTGTTTATATAAAGGATGATGCACCTTTTATATTTAAGTTCAAGAAGAGGTTACAAGAAGAAAATATAGGCAACCTGTCCAATTATTTGGTGTCACATTTTCTCTCTCCTGAGCCTGTGCGTTGTTGGATGTTTAGGAAGAAAAAAAAAAACAAGGTTAAACTATCCTCCATTCTATGCTGTGAAAGCATATACTAAAAGGATGTAGAAAGTAGAAATAAGAAGTTTCTATTTCAATTTTATTACTCGTTATCATGGCTTATGTAGCGGGATTTTCATATCATTCCTTCAATAAAGCCTTTCTGATAGTCATGCACACACACATTGTGACGATACATTTGAACATCCTCTCATTCTGTTCATTCAGCAAACAAGGTCAATGATAAAGTGTAGAATTCATGTCAAACAAATCATAGAACCAGAGGCTTCTAGCAATCTTCACTTCCTGAAGAGACTGATTGCTGCGCAAAGATCAATGAAGCTGTTTCTTATAAAAGTCATACCACATCTGAAGTCCGATTAGAATTAAATGGAGTGACTTTAAAGTTACCAAGATTTTAGCAGCCATATCCGATATTGAAAAGTACTTGGAAATATTTAGCTTTTTTGTGAATACTCTTGAAGCAAAGGTTAATGAATTAAGTGCAGTAGACTTTTTTTTTTTTTAAAGTGTTTATTATATCAATTGTGAAAAAAGGGAAACGTTTACTAATTAAAAAATCACTGCTGTCTTGGTGGAAGTGTGTAAGAAGATTATCCAACGTCATACGTTGCAGTGGCTGCTTCTTTCAAAGTGTTTACCAATAAAGACATTTTATTTAGCTTGCACTTTCTGGGCTAACGAAGCAGACTTTTATTTCCATAGCTTGTTTATTACCTGCCAATATTTTTCTCCTTCGTTGATGAATTCACTAAAGCGCAGGTTTCTCTCGTTCATGTTACTAGTGCTTTGAATATTACCAAGGTAGTGTTTGGCATTTCTTCAACGTATTAGACAAGGCGGTATTCTCATCTGTAACAGGAGTTACATGCATTCTTGAACGTTCTGTAAAAGGTACTTGAAATATACGACTGATAAGGAAAATATGTTTACAGAGCTTGGAGGAGTCAGGGCATGAGCAACGATAAATGTAACCGTTTTAAACTTCAATATCATAATATAATATATCATGTGTAAAGGATCTATACTGAGACAGATTATCTTCAGTCTTCTTTAGCATACCACAGGCAATGTCATAATCAAGGATATCAGCAGTCTTCTTCTTTTGCTCTTCTACAGTCAATTTTACAGCTTGAAATCCGAATTTGCATTTAATGGTCTCTTGGTAATAAAAGTCAATGTCTTTTAACAAGACCCATTACCTTAGACTAAATTGCAAACTTGCTTAAAAGTTACTGTATCATATAAACAAAACTTATAATGTCTAATTTTATCAAAAAAAGCTTTTTTGGAATGATCATCTAATTTAAGCTTTCGCCCTTCTCAATTGATGTTAAAAGCCAGTAGTAGAAGGTAGTAACAAGGTCATGTGTGCACTTATTTATCGCCTGACAGCGGAATACATATTTTAAAAAAGTTCGTATGTCAAGTGTAGTGAAAATCTGGTATAAACAAATCCATTTTTATGGGTGTATAATCATTCCATGTCTACATGAAATAAACAAATGTATATAAAAAAAGGAGAGGGGGGGGGAGTGGAATATTTTATATGGTAAAGTACACACATTTTAAGAAAAGGGGGGTATATGTATAATAATTTATGCCTCAACAGGTTTGGTTGTACGTTTCATGAGGGATGCCATTCTTTTGACAAAGCCATGATCATCTTTATAAGTCGTAAGATTCTTTGCAGATGATACCCTCCTTACTTGTTTCTTATTACCACCTAATTTTATGAATGCTGATTTTGATCGATTTAATCCCTTTGGTGGTAAACTACTATTATTATCTTCATCATAGATCGATTGAAATGCTTTGTGTTTCGACATTGTCTTTTCCATCACCACTGCTGATTTTCTCTTCTTTTTTGTTGAATGGGCTTTAAGATATTTCTTTGTATTGGTGTTTTCAACGGGTGGTTCAGGTAATGGTTTATCCCTTATAGATATCCTTTCTTCTGATGACCACGAATCCAATGTGGAAGTGCTTTCGACTCGACGATTAGCAGTTGGGTCACTCTTGTTTTGATGCATCATCACAAACTCGGGTTGACCTTTTTTGTTACCTGTAACAAAGGAAGCTAACTTGAGTAACGATGTCTTTCGGGCGAGTCCTTTCTCAGGAAACTCCTGATGAGCAGGTGGTTGAGGTGGTGGTGGTAATGAGGACGATTCTTTAATAGGCTGGCGCTTTATCATATCGTGTTCTTGACGATGTCTTAATGAAGAAGATCGCTTAGGTACAGACTGTATGACCAAAGGCTGTCTTTGTTCTTGTGGCTGTCGTTCATTGTTTGACAGAGTTTCATCCAAATTTGCTTTTTCATTTGAATTCTCAAAAGCAATCTTTTCAAACGCAGGCAGCAAGCTATTGAGCATATCATACGAAGAGCGGCGTTTTTGTTGTTTCGGTTTAAAAGGTAATTCAGGTAATTTAGGCGCTGTATCAATTTTGATATCTACGGCGAAATCCATATCAAATAAACTCATAATTTCGTTTGCCAAATTTTGAGAAACAACACTTGAGGTAATGCCTGTATCACTTGTCCAACTAAGTCTGTTCTTATTTCCGTTGAATCCACTCTTCCTTCTTGCTTGCTTTTCGTCGGGACTAGCTGGTAGTGGTTTATCGATTAAAGGAGATGAACCTCGTGCTTCAAAAGATTCAGCGGAAATAGCTGCATTAGGTTGTGAAAAGATGGAAGAACAAGATGATCCGGACGATCGGGTTGTTTTTCTCTTTTCTTCTTCTGCATTTATTGATGCTTGTTCATCCTCTGCTATCCATAACTCGTCACCTTGTCCATCGTCATCATTTTCTTCATCGTCTTCTTCTTGACCATTGACATCACCCATCGTAGAATGATAGAAACTTGTAGGTGGATAGTAGTCTGGTTGTTGTTTTACAGGTCTAAATGTTTCTATTGTTTGTGCATATTGAGCAAATATCTCTTCTAAACCTTCCTGTGTCATTTCTTCAAGTGATCTACATATACAAGTTAGCTTTTTAATAGCTTTGTTCATCCATGTATTTTTACTCTGGTGTAAAGAATTGCCAACGAGTCATCTGTTGTAACCAGTCAGAAGGCGTATTTGAATAGACATATTCCAACATGTTCTTGATGACAGCCGTCTTTCTTAATGAATGTAAATCAGGTGGAGCAAAAGTAAGTTGTGCCAATTTAAAATTGGATATCGCAGCCAGTTGAATTGGGTTATATTGTGGTATCCATTGTTTATTTGCTGAATGATTATCATTCAATTTATCTTTACCAACAGGTGAAGGCATTACACATGTAATATATATATATACACCAAAAAAATAAGGAGAACAAGAAAAGAGAGAGAGAGAAAGAAAGAAAGAAAGAAGAGGAATATAAAATTATAAAATATAATTTTTGATGGTAACACATGCAACATAGAAGATGGGTTCACGTTTTTTTTTTTTTGCTTACTCTTTCTCTTTCAAAAAGTAACAAAAGCTTATACTTTACCAAAGCTAGCGTTACCTAATCCACGGCATTTGATTGAAAATGTATTCACATTTTCCTTAAATCTCTTTAAAGATCTTGTTCTACTCCGTGAAATATTAAAATCATATATACTCATGTAACACCACCTTCAAACTTACCCGAGCACTCCTTTAAGAAACATCTCCTTATCACTTTTTGACACCATCACTGAAGGAAACTGGTCCTAAGAAAAGGAATCAATTGATATGAATCACCTATTTTCATTTATACTTACATTGGCCAAAAGTGTTTGAAGCCATTGTCTACTAGGTTCCAAGTATCTACCAATCATTTTATATAATGTATCCACCAGCGGACCTGAAAAAGATCTAGGCACACGACCACCAATTCCCTTGGGTACCATTAATCACAATAATAATAATAATAATAATAATAATTGTTTACCATCAATAATTGTTCCATTATTTGTATTCCCATAGTCATCATTATTTCATCCACTGCCTTGGCTTTAGTCTCATCCAACTCTTGGCTTACAAAGTCAGCCTACTTTACAGAATGAGTCTCGTTCATACGAATAATTATTTATATACTTGCCACAAAGTTCAAGGCTGCCTTCAATGCTAATCTCTCTTGTAGTCCCATACCAGCGATAACAAACATAAAAATAATATGAATCATCTCTCTTGGTAATTCATAAAATGCCAGTGGGCATCGTCGAATGGTTCTAGAAAGTAAGCTAAAGTAGCTGTCTACTATATCGGGATATTGCTCCATTGCTTCAGCTCCATGGATAAACTCAAATGTCTTGTTCGTTAATGTGCCCAACAAATCTCGAAGTCGATGATAATCTTGTCCTCCGTACACATTCATGATCAAAGAGGCCGTGTCCAGCCAGCATGAATAAGGAGCTGTCTGATACGCAGACTCAACCAGAGCGGCAAGGTCTTCAAACCTTAAACTCATCAATGGACTCGTTGACTTCATGCCCATATCAAGAAAATGAGACAATCCTTTCGCAATTTTTTCATCATTTGCCCATGTTTGTGCAATCCTCATGGATGATTCTCGGATCGCATAGATCATCTCGTTAAACCCCTCTATGCTGGCGTACATACTCGCCAATTGTCCGCTTGCAAAAGCGTCATACACTGACATTCGCTCATTCAGCGACTGGTAGTCATCATTTGGTGATTGAATACCTCGGCAGCATGCAGATAAATACTGAAGCTGTTCAAGTAGTCTCTCTCGTATTATCTCTTGATTATCTGTGGAATTGAGCGCGACTGCAATTCCTTGGAGGATGTCTCCTGTCAATGACTAATATCTAAGTCGTCAGTAAATATATAAATATATACTATATCTTGCTTTTAGTATACATACCATCAAAGGTGCAATAGCTCTTTCCGGTGGAAGTACTTGAATGACGTCAGCTACAGACTCTACTACTTTTTGTAATATGGGCGGCTGCACCAACAAGGTATGAGACCATGTGCTTTTGATTAAACAATGTGAGATATTACCTTGATATGGGAATTGGCCATAGCGGCATACACTTGCATCAGATCACTTAATTCAGCTACCAAGGATTCGCGACACGTGTCACAAATGTCAGCAAATGATGTACTCGCTGACTGCGCTAGTCTCGTGTCACTCAAGCATGGAACAATATAATTCATGACGGATCCGAGGAATACTGGATGCAATTTGAGCCATTCAGATAATGAACCTAATAGCAAGAGTACCGTATTCTTCAAACGGATATGACATTCATTAGGCAATCTTGCCAAGACATCAAAGAATCTAGGAACGTGTTCATTTTCATCATGAGATACTTCTTCAGATATGCTCTTTAAGGAAAACAGAGCTGCTTCTAATTCCTTTTCAGATGAGGGTTAAGAAAGATAGATGAATCTCTTATGATTACAACTTACTTGAGATGCTGTAGGAAGAAAAGCCCATTGATCAAGTATACTTGAAGCATATTCTAACAAGATAGCAAGCATGTCTCCTCTTAACACATAATAAGGATTAATCATCACATCACCCAAATCTCTTCTCCATATTTTAAACTTGTCCTTGGTATCTATATACAAAGTATGAACATACGTTATGATCTAAAAAAAAGGTTACCTTTATTCCATGAGTTCCATGTGTCATCATCTGGATACCGTGCGTTCTTTATAAGAATAACTACAAGCTCTCGGTACATTGCAATTGCAGATTGTGCGCAGTTCCATAGCTTTGGGTTATCCTTGGGAGGCGGTAATACACTTTCGTCATGAAGGGTCTCTTGCAGTATATACCAAAAATTTAGTGGAATCTCTGATACCTCTTGATCTGCAGGAAAGTAGCCTTCAAATCCTGTTAATCGCATAATCATGCTCATCAATGACTGGATGTTGGGGTCAACTAGCTCCTTGGCTATATAGTCTGTATATGTCTCTCCATAAGTGGAGAACAATTTAGCCAATAGCCTTGCTGTTTCCTCGTCGTCGTCTATGTATAAAATAAGAGAATAGCTTGCAGTTGAGTAAATGTGTGGACATCTCACCTGATATACTCAAACTGAACTTTGCCTTCATCTCATGGCTCGTAAAACATAAAAGTAAGTCGTTTCGTAAAGTATGATATTTACTCCACGCATTCTGCTGCATAGATTCTAATAATACATCCACTGCCTGTTCAAATACTTGTTCATCTCCCAGCATGGCCATAGTTCTTTGTAATAATGGATATGTATCTCTAAAAGGGGTTGGCAATCAGCGACCGTAGCACTTTTTCTTCTTCTTCTAAATCTTACTCTAGATTAATACCATATTGTACCCAGCTCTGTAAGCATCGAAGTACTTTAGATCGTACGGTTTCATTTTCTGAAAAGATCAAGTTGGACAACTGAGCCAAAACAAGAGGAACGCTTTCCTTCAATTCACCAATTAATTGTAGCCTACATCAAATCAACATACAATTTTGTTTTTCTCTCTTTATCTGTCACTCACTTTCTTCCTCCGAGCAAATGTGCATTACTCACTTCCTCTGGCACTAGAGTACAGAATTCAAGTATTGCCATATTTATTGTGTCTGTAGGTATCTGATACATCTGAGCTCCCATTTGCAATACCTTGATCGTCTCTGGTATGAAGCTTGTCCAATGACTAGGCACAGTATAAAATGCATACGCAATAAGCTACAAGTATATATATAAAAAAGTGTCAGAAAGCTTTTCTACATCATATCACTCAACGCGTATATATGTCACGAGTGTCACCAAATTACAGCTGTATAGAGTTTAGTTGTTATAAACGCGGGTCCAGTACACAAACGAACGACCCATCCTAAAAGTTCGTTTCTTAGCCACTCTATCTTGTCTTCTGGTAACGTCTCCCTGTTTCTAAAAAGTTGAATATCACTAAATATATGAAACTTATCACTACTTGCCAGTCGCGAGATATCTTTATTTGAAAGGTGTGGGCTCCAAAAAACCTACAGTGATCTGACTGCTAGCCATGTTTAACAGACAATCTCTTTAAAAATAAACATTGATTACCTCTGAAGCTAATAATTGTGATGCCAAATCCCATGCATAAGGCTGCCTTTGTATTATCTGAAGTTGCTCTTGAATCTGTTTAGCTGCAGTAGCATTACTCGTGTTGTAGAAATGTGCAATGAGCTATTGTGTTGCTTAAAGATAAGTAAACAAAAAAAAACAAAAAACAAAATTGTATAACTTTACATTTTCTAAATCTGTAATGCTTAGTTGGTCCATTTGCATTTCAAGAAAGAGAAAAAAAAAAATAAAAAATAAAAAATATAAAAATAAGCTTGTCTTCATAGTTCAAATCAATTTTTGCATAGGTACACTTTTGACAACACTCAATACAAAAAGTCAAAACGCGTAAACCGGCCATGTAACTCTTGGATATATTGAAAGCATTTTTCTTTTTATTCAAGTATAAAGGCGTGTTCCATTCTGAGAGCAATGCTGTGACGAATTAGGCGTAGTCTTTGGCCCATTCCATCGTGATAAACCCTAAATAATGAGATTAGTCCAAGACAAAGGACTCCATAAAATTCTAAGCCCAGGTAGGCATCACTTTGCCAATGTCAAGTACTATCAGAGTCCATCCTCGTCAACTACTTCAAAATAACTTTTGGTTCGATACCAACTAGCAACGGCATAGGTATTTGTCTGAGTAGCCACACTTAGAGAGCATTCCTCCCAGTCTACAGATAGTGAACAAAGCCTGTGAAGCCACGCAGATGTCCTGAAAGCATGGACAGCCAACTCAGAAATCTGCATCACTTGAATCACCAAGTGATGTGCTAGTTGCAATGTAGACAAAACGCGTGGTTATTAGACGCACCTATTTGACAGTGAGCAATTTTTAATTGGTTTGTTTTTGTTGCGCGTGATAGAAAATGATTTTTTTTATTGATGTTCCTATTATCATAGACAAAAGTTAAACATACATTCATGGTTATTTGCTTTTGCTATATCATACCAATTAATTGGGAGTAGGTCATACATAGAAAACATGCTTTGTAATAAACACGAAGCATATTTTACAATGTAATCAATCTCTGCTTGGGAGTATTTAAATTTTATATCATCCCTTGCACGCACCGACTGTTTTTTGAATATTTATAAATCTATGACACCATGTATCAGTTAAAAAATGAAACCAAAAATAATGGGGGATTTCTTGTCAATTGCACAGAGGGAAAAAACAACCGCTTTTTTTCATGATCTGCCTAAGGAGAAAGATTTGCGTACGCGTTAGGTTAGTTTATAGAATGTTTAATATGTTGGTAAGATCAACCAACTGTTTCCCATTCTTTGATCATTGTATATATTTTTTCATCAGATTTATGATTTGGTAAATGTATAACTTCTTTCATCAACTTGATACTTGATACGGAACTGATATTTTTTTTAACAAAAAAAAAAAAAATGACTATGTTGCTGAAACGAAGACTAAGGATGTGATGGTTCCCCTCCCATGGTACAGAGGCTTCTTTTAAAGACCCATCCCTGCCACCAGCTCTCTAAACCACAGACGAATGTACTGTTGGAAAGATGTAAAGAGGACAACAAGAAGAATTTTTATTTTTATTTTTATATTACTGAGAATAAAGCGCGGCTAGAGAACCTATAACCACATCCTTCGTCTTCGTTTCGGTAACATAGCCATTGATGGTAAATTAGCTGAACGATTCCTAAAAAGTTAAATGAAAAAATATTGAATTTCAAACGCAAATCACTATATTCGTAATATGGCAAACATTTGATAATATTTAGTACAAGATAAATCATTTGGATAGTCTAGAAGCAAAAATCAAAATGTCAGGGCACAGTTCCTTTGATAGCTTTTTTGGGTGACTGCATGAGAACTAGGATACGATGCTCATTCATCTACGTGTCCCAACAGCATCACAGAAAAAAAAGATACAACGGATCTAATTTGCTGGACAGAAATGAATTCAGATCATCACAAGATTATTTAAAATCTAGTGATAAGGACTGGTCTTTTGCTATTAGTGTTTATCATTAATGTAGGTTTGTTACCATTGCAAACAGAAATAACTAAATTACACCTGTGTATTAGACTGTGATAGGTATTTATGGCAAGTAAGATCATAAAAGCTCCTTTGAATACAGTACTTTATTATACGCATAAACCTATATTTTGTTATTTAACAATGGTAACTAAGAAAAAAGCTCTATTCAGTTTTACTATAGACTACAAGTATCATGCACAGGCCAAAAACCCCCAATTGCTTTATTTTAAAGGCAAAAATGAAAAAGACTCAGTTGACCAATGGTAGCATTCAATAACAAACAATTTAGGAAACCAAGTCTATAAATGCAACTACTGAGTTTACTTTTTCTGCATCATCTTATTTTTATTTGTTTCTTTTCTTTTCTTGTAAATCGATCACTGCCTTACTTTCTTTTCATTATTTAGAATGACAAATCACGATAATAACAACAATAATAAGGATACGCATGAAAGTAAAAGTGATAAGGAATCACCTAGTTTATTACCTCCTCAAGCAGCAGCCACTCCTCCTCCATCTACAGACGATACTGCGTCACTACTATCACCTTGGTGGTCAGAACAAACAGCTACGACAGAAGAGACACAGCCTACAGCTACTGAAAAGACTAATAATACGAATAGCTCAAGTGCAAGCAACAATAGCAGCAGTACACATAAGCATACCATCTTGATAGGACTCAATCGCAACATGGAGCATAATGATGACAAAGAAATAAGCTGGAAAGAGAAATGCTATGTGTTTGCCAATGTACCCAAATTGAAATATGAAGGAAAATCAGATAGAGAAAACTTGGAAAAACTGTTTGATTATTCAAGAGAATGCACCATGGTTTGCTTTTTGAGGGAGAGTCGGAAACTGGCAAGGCAACGACTACTGCTGACAGAAGAAAATACAGAAAAGAAAACAAGTGACATTGGATTTACTTTAAATCCATTTTATGGGACATGGATATCAGTAGCCAAGACACCTAAAAGATGCAGAGAGCATATACTTGGAGGTATACATGTAATAATGGAAGTAGTATTTGTTATATTTACACCTATTGTTGTTGTAGTGCAAGCATTTCTCACAAAAAAAGATTACCCAGATTATTACACAATAGATCTAGGAGAAGAGACAAAACATTCAAGTGAGCATGGTAAGTAATAAAAACTAAAAACTAAAAAAAGATGAATTGAACCCTTGTCAAGTTTCTAGGGTCATCCATAAAGCATTTGGACCATTACAACATCTATCACAGAGATATATTGATTCATGGAATAATGGTACACAGCAAGCGTTCTTTCACAAGTTTTGGACTCGATTAGAAAGAGGAGATGCATTTTATCTAGTTCGAGATTGTACAAAGAGGTTGATCGAGAATGTGTTGGAAGACAAAAAACCCAGTGATAAGAAATAATATAATAGTGTTATGTCCAATAGATTGAATCACCTGTTTGTGTTAATAGTTGAAATAACATTATAAATAAGAAAACACCTATCGGAAAACAAGCATATATAACTGCATTTCAACAAGAGCAACAAATATACCATTACACATCTCTCTCTTATATATAAAAAACGCTTTTAACTTACATTGTATCTCTCGTTTACGTCTATACTTGATACAGCTGAAATCAGGAAAGCCCATGATATTGCAGAATGAGTGGCAGATTACACATGACCAAAGGCTACCTGTCTTCAAGAACAGATAGCTCACATACCAGCCAAAGACAGTAGTATATGCAAATTGAAATAAGGAAGCTGATATCGATTGAATCATCGCTTGTCTTGTTCCACCCAATACATAATAATTTTCCCAAGCATGATGCAAATGAGCTATTCGATGTCAATGATCATTCATGAATAGTCATGAACTTACCTAAACCAAAATATAAAGGAGACATAAAGATCAAATAACCCTTTGAATAATTAGCTTGATAGAGTACAACAATCATGCATGCTCTGAATACTAATTCTTCTGTGAAAGGTGCCTAAATGATATGTATATATATATATATATATATGTATAATCTAGATCATCATCTTGTATTTATTCTTACCACATAATAATTTCGCTGTCCCAAGGGTTCTGTAAGAGTCAAGATGACATCTCGATGGAAATCAAAATTTTTTTGAAATGGAAGTTCATCATCAAAGTAACGTATAGAGATGGGACCTAGAAAGAGCAAAGAGGTCAACAAGAGAGGCTTGATAAGAGCTTGAATGTTAAATGTAAGACCGAGGACAGTCAATAGGTTGGCTGTTGTCAGGTACCGAACAATAGCAACTGAAACAAGTGATGCTACTGTCACAGCTTTCATTCTTGCTCGAATCACTGGTGGATGGTTACGTGATCCAGGTATTTTGAACATGTAAAATCCAATAATGTATATAACAGTAAAGCCAATGCATATTAAATTAGCTAATCCCGTTGAAATGGTCATTGTGACAGGAAGAAGGGGAAAAAAGAAAAAGAAAAAAATAATACATTATTACCACTCTTTAAAGTGGATTCTTTGTTCTCTTTTCTTATTTTTAAAGGAAAGAGGGACCATCCAAGAAATAACCATGATATAGAAGCGAAAGAAAAAAAAATACGTGACCTTTGATTCGTGGATTCATGCAGACACTCTCTTTCTTTTACTCTTTTTTTTTTTTTAAATATCCTTTAGAATGTCAAATGAGTCACCTTGGAAGATTCCTTCAATAGAAGAAATTGAAAAGCAACAAACAAATAAATCAACAAGCACCTTATTTTTTAAACCAAAACAATCTACAAATGATGCTCGCAACAACAACAACAACAACAACACCGTTATTGCGCAGCAAACAAATCATCATAATAATAATAGACCAGTCGTAGAAAACAGACCCAAACGGACGATGGGTAATGCCATCCTGGTGAACCCAATACAACAAAAGAATCCGGTTTTAAAGTTTATTCGCAATGTACCATATGAGCCATCGGATACGATCAAGATGGATTATGTTGTCGGACAGACCACAGGTGTGATATATCTAAGTTTGCGGTACCACCGACTGTACCCAAACTATATTTATGACCGACTCAATAGCGTAAAGAACCTCTATGTCACACGTATCTTGCTCGTATTTGTCGATGCAGAAAATTATCATGACGCCATTCGAGAGATTAATCGAGTGGCCATCTTGAGCGAATTTACGCTAGTGCTCTGTTGGAGTATGGAAGAGGCAGGAAGATATCTTGAAACGTTCAAGGCATTCGAAAATATGGGGACTGACCTCATCCGTGAGAAAGTCGAAAATGATTACTTGGCAAAAGTGACAGACTGTTTGACCAACGTCCGAAGCGTCAATAAGACCGATGTTCTGACGTTACTCTCTACCTTTGGATCATTAAAGCGAGTGATGGAAGCATCGACCGAGGAGTTAAGCGTGTGCCCTGGATTTGGAGAACAGAAAGTGAAGAGGTTACAACGAGTTTGGAAACAACCATTTTTGATGAATAAAAAGAGAAAGACATGATTTGTTTTTTATTGTACATTATGTTATTACTACTACTACAATTATTATACATTAAATATTTCTTTTTTCTACAAGGATACAACATCCATATCTTCATGTGAGTAATCTATAAATGAAGTTCTGAAAGGCTTTTTTATGGATACAAATGACGCATCCGAGATATGACGGTAGGCAGTGTCATCTTCATCATCTTGATCCAAGTAATTACTACTAAAGAAAGTAAACTCTGATTCATTCTGGTTGACCATGCCATCGCTCTGTCGAATAAAAGAATAACCTCGGAACGCATTCTCTGTCAAGCCAGCTGGACAGTGTTCGGGTAAATACTTTTGACGTAATAGGATCGCTTCATCATTCTCTTCCTTGATGTGAGTAGACATGCGTAGAAAATCTGGATCAAAATTACTGAGATCTGTCTCGGATGATGTCAAAGGTACATACATCGGTTTCACCCTTTTTGCATAGACATCTTTCCAGTTTAGATGATTGATAAAGTAAGGATGAGTCCTGATCTCAAACACACCACTAACACCAGAGCCTAGCCGTAAGAACGGATCACGCTCTAATAAACCAGCGATCAAGTCCATCGCTTCGGGATCAAAGTGAGCAGGAAAGAGCAAGTCGTCATAGAGGACTCGTTCGTACATTTCGTCTGGAGTGGGAGCACCAAACGGTGTGATACCTGTGATCATTTCGTATAGCATTGTTCCAAGGCTCCAATAATCGGCAGCATAAGAATACTCTTCCTCTTGAAGAATAATTTCCGGCGCTAAATATTCTGGTGTGCCACAATAAGTCGTCGTACGATGCTCTTCATTATCGCTAAACATTTTCGATAGACCGAAATCAGTTAATACAATGTGACCATCACTGGCCAATAGCACATTTTCAGGTTTCAAGTCTCTATAAGAATACATGAGAACAAATTTATGAAAGGGGCAAATTTTTTTTACCTGTAGAGTATGTGATGTCTATGTAATTCTTGAAGGCCCATGACGATTTCAGCACAATAGAGTCTACATTGTTCCTTGGGAAAACAGATGAACCTTTGAAGTAAAGTGGCTAAATCAGCCCCAGCGTGATAATCCAACACAAGGTATAAATTCTGCATATCTTGAAATGCCCAATGAAGTTGAATTAAGAATGGATGTCTTAGGTCAGAGACAGTAGCCAGGATGTCTCTTTCCATCTTGATATGGTTGACCTCTCTCGTCGTAATGTTCCACGATTTATTAATTGTTTTTAGTGCATACAACTTGGCTTGTCTTTTCACAAGGATCACCTTGCCTGTTGCTCCTTTACCCAGTACCTTGATCAATTCAAACTGATCGATATGTACAGCGTCATCGTGATGAACAATAGACGATATTGTGGTTGGAGGTGAAGGTGGTGCGACCAGTCGTTTACATTGTCTGACATCATAAAAGGAGCTTTTTCTTTTTAAAGTATGTGGTGGTGTCATAATAGATGGCTGTGCGACTGTACATGATTTATGATGACTATTGTTACTATGGCTGCCATGCGACTGCTTCGAAATCATTCTATCCTCATCTCGCTGCACAGACAGGAACTCTCTTAGAAGCGAGCATTGCGCGATATGAACTATAGACTGGTTTAGATAAGCCTGTAGTCGTTCTGCGTTTGTCTTTCTCTTTTTAAGTGTAAACAGTGAGCGTAATGTGTTTATCTTGTTGTTTTTTATCAATTTCGGCAGTGGAACCCGATATTTAGGAAAATGTTTGTGAAGCTGTATATGTAGATTGTTTATATTTGTATACAACATAAAGGGCAATTGTTACACACTTACAAGGCTGTCTAATTCAATAAAATCTTTAAGGTATCGAACAAGTGAAAGATGGCAATCTTTATCTTCCAATATGACATGATATACCTAAACTATATTAGTCCTTTGTCTTGTATATGTCATTCTTTTTATTTACAATGCAACTCACTCCAGACATCACTTGCATATTATTTTCAATGACTGCAATTCGATATGGGTAAGACGGTTGATGATTTTGTTGAAGAATAACTGCTCCGGGCATAATTCGGCTTTATTGATAAATATAATAAATAAGAAGTACAAAAGAAACAAATAATAAAAAAAAGGGTAAAAAGTGGAAAGAAAAGCAAAGAACTTCTTTTATACCTTTTCCTTTTTTTTTTTTTTCCCTGGAGAAACGCACGTTTGTATTACACGGCTGTTGTTGTTGTTGTTGTTCTTACTAAAAAAGCATCCTTGTGCATTGGCCATATAGGCTGCATTTGTATCTCGTTTCCCTTGGTGACACTCATCTCAAAGCGATAATCGAAATCCAAGGCTCTTGCTGCAGTGGCTGGTGTAGACGTTAGTAAGATAAAGCCCCATTTGGTTTGTAATTCCTTTATTTTTTGCCAACACCCTTTATCGACACATGAAGTATTATCGATCATGACCCATAACACATGGAAATTTGCATGCTCTTCATTTAACCAATACTCCAAGGTCGCACTTGGGGTTTGTCCTTGCTTTAGATGAAACAGATGGAATTTGTTATCGTCTAGTGGAACCAAGCGTTCATCGAGATCAAAATATAAAATGTGCGAACGTGAATGAATGAGGCTGTGTTTGGCTATTTGGACCATCACTGTCGATTTCCCACTGCCTGAGGTACCTATAAGATCGATTCTGTCTCCTGGTCGAAGAAATGCCCCTTCCTCTGTGTTACTCATCCCTTCAAATGGTAAATCTATTCGTGTATTTTCTCGTTGTACTCTAGCTAACGTCTATGAACAACAGTAAATAATAGAAGTACAGCATAACAAGCTTACTCTTAAAGCTGACTCATGCTTAATCTTGGAAATGAAGTTTAATAGAAATGGCATTCAGGTGAGGTTATATAAAAATATAAATGGAAAAAAATGGTGTAAAAATGTAATCATTTTCCCTTAGTTTGTGTCTCTTGCGTTTTTTAAACTCACAGCGTGAATGTGACCCATGCGTTCATTACACGCGGCTTTATTATTACTTCGGGGGGGGGAATATTATGTGCTTTCGTAATCGTTGTAAATCAAAAGATTAGGGGTGTCTTTGGGAATCTTTGTCAATTCATTAGGTGTGGCTACAGCAAGAATTCTCTCCTTGATTTCCTTGGGGGTGACGCCAGGTTCAGATTGGCTAAGGAAATAAGCAGCCAAACCAGCAACGTGAGGTGAAGCCATGGATGTTCCAGAGATAGTGTTTGTTGCCGTGTTACTTCCTATCCAGATAGACTGGATGTCTAAACCAGGCGCAAATACGTCAACACATTTACCATAGTTTGAAAAGTAAGCTCTTTCGTCAGCAATCGTGCTTGCTCCCACAGTGATCGCTTTCTCGGCTCGAGCAGGCGAATAGTCACATGCATCTCGGTTATCATTACCCGCAGCCACAGCAAAGACCATACCTGCGTCAACTGCAGCATTCACAATCTTGTCCAAGCCAACAGACTTGCCGCCGCCCAAACTCATGTTGGCCACAGCCCCCTTGAATGGTTTGCCTTCTGTCTGAGCCTGTTCTTTGTCCTTTCTGAAATCCAAAATAGCCCAATCAACTCCGCCCATCACGTCCGACATTGAACCAGAGCCATTGGAAGCCAAGACTTTGACGGCGACTGGGCGTGCTTTCTTGGCAACTCCGTATTTTGTACCAGCGATCGTACCAGCACAGTGAGATCCGTGACCGTTGCCATCGCGGTCGTCATCGCCTGCAGGAATTGTCTTTCCCCAGGTTGCTCGACCACCAAAATCGTTATGACTAACGTTAATACCAGTATCAATCACATACACCTTGATACCGTCACCAGCAGTGTTGGCGTCATAATTATATTTGCTAAAATTACGAAGCGTCAGTGCTTTACGAGAGGAAATACGAGCAAGTCCCCAAGGTGCACCACGTTGTAATTCGCTGGCATAAACAATGGAATCTTCTTCAACGAAATCAACCTTTTTATGTAAACTGTCAGTATTTTTTGTCTTATTTTTTTTTTTAAAAAAAAAAAAAAAAAAACAAGTCTTACTTCTTCGGAACGACGAATAGCTTCCAACATATTTTTATCAAAACGACCTGCATAACCTTTGAAATTAGGTGTTTCGTAAACATGCTTAATTCCCATTTGGAAGGAACTATCCAAAAATTCTCCATTATTATAAGCTTTAGCTGCAACCATAGAGCTGATCCATTCAGCATGATCTTGAAGCTGTTCCATAGATAAATGGTCTTTCAAGACAACAATATAAGATCCTCGTACAGCTTCAGCTTCAACAGGAGCATAAAGAGGGGCAACATATCCATCATCAAAGGAACTTGTCTTGACCATAGGTACGGCTGTGGCGTAGCCAGCCAATACCAAAGCAGCAGTTAAAAGAGTAAACTTCATCCAAAAAATAAAAAGAGAAAAGAAAGGTATACTTTTGAAGAGAGAGGGAAAAAAAAAAGAGGCCTTTTTATTTAAATGCAGATAAGGAAATTCTAACCAATTAAAGAGTCGTCCATGATGTCACTTGACTCGTCACCTTGGACTTGAACCACCTCATTCTCATCATTTCTTTGATTATACAGTTTCTCCTCGGCGAGTGTTCGCTTGATTTCCCATTGTACTTTCCTTTGCCTTTGTTTTGTAGTCATCTCACGTATTTTTGACTGAACAATGGACTGTTTGGGCAGATTTATAGAGATGGACGTATCATCAATCATACCAGTGTTTGTCATAAAGTTCCTCAGACGTGCAGGCTTTGTTTCTCTTATCCTTAGTTTTTCTTTCATCATGGCCTGCGCTACAGCAGTCAATTGAGGTGTTGCTAGTGCTTTACGTTTGGCATCAGAGTATTTGCTCAAGATGACGTTGTATGTGTCTGTATCAAGACATTTTGCAAGCTACATGTATACGTTTAAAGATATATATATATACACACACTACATTGAACTTACGGTATCATTCTTTATGCTTTCTATATGTAATGTATGTAGTTTGTCTAGTATTCTATTTATAATGAGAAGTCATACATATATACACACACACATAACAGGAAATAATTCTTACAATCTTGCGTCCTTAAATTCCTCACGCTCTTGTATACTAGTCGGATCGAAGACTTGTTCTGCCGTAAATGAAAATGCGTTCTGTGATCTCAACTTGTCAAATATTAATGCTGCTTCTATATTCTTGTCGTGTTTAATTGATTCTGCATAAAAATTAAATAGTCTTGACCAAGTATCTATTTATTGACTTAGCCTTTATGTTATCCCTGTATGTACATTGTCTACCTTTCTCCACTCGAATAGGCACCTTTTTCCAAACCTGGGGTTGGGAGTGATATAAGAAATAGAGTGCAAATATGGCACCCGATCGATATATATCAGAGGGTGAATGCATGTATTCAAGGGCACAGGTATAGAATGTATTTAAATACACATTGCGAAATTCTTTGTACAGACATGAATAATGGATCAAAGAAAACTGAAGCTCAATCCATACGTCTTCAAAGTCATGAAATGTATGTGATTGTTTCTGGTCAAATAAAGAAATTAGTAACAATAATTATAAAACATGTATAAACGCACACTAAAGAAATGGAGTAACAAATATTGAATATCGTCTTGAATGGCGAATCTTGATAAACCAGCCCAACGTTGGACATGCACCAGATTAGCAAATTCTAGTGTTGTTTCTGGGTATTTGATGATTCCTGCCTTGGTGTCTTGTTCATTCATAAAACATAAGCCTGTAGGAAAAAAAAAGAGCAGAATGAAAGAAAAAAAAAAAGGCTTTTTTTTTTATTATTTTCTTGATAACAGCGATTTAATAGTTGAAGATATGATAAACCCAAGTTTTTCATGAAGACCAATAGATGAAGCCAAAAATAGAGCTTGCTGTATACATTCTTTGGATGTAGAAAGCGTAAACAGATCTGGTATCATATCCAAGAATCCGTGACTAGCTGCGTAAAGAAAGGCCGGGTTCTCACCATCGGGTTGACAGGTTGTTGTAAGGGGTGCCAAGAGTCGGACCATATCAATCTTGCGCTCTTGTACAGCCATCATCAAACATTTGCTGCTCACAGGACATTCACGTTGAAGAAGTAGTCGTAAACACTCGAGCCGGTTCCAATGCACGGCCAAACTCACGAGTTCGTTCGACTGTCTATACCGCTGACTTGCATCATAATCAAGAAGCAGGATAAGCTGATGAGCATTGCCGCTGATAACAGCATACTCGACTACAGCTTGAGATGAATCACTTGACCAGACCATGTCTGTCTCAGTGGGATTATTTGCGTGGCAGGTACTGTAGGACAAGAGTAAACGAAGACAGTTCTTGAATCCGTACTTGGCTGCGGTATGGATCGGAAGGCGGTTATGCTTTTGGCACTTGATATCTATCCTTGCCCCCGAAGATAACAAGATTTTTAGACATTCCACTTGGTTCCGCTGTACAGCATAGTGAACAGCTGTCTGTCCCTGGTGATCTGTCGCATTAATATTGATTTCCGAATGCTGTAGTAAGAGTGGAATACCCTTATCGAAACCGATGAATGAGGCTTCATGAAGGGCAGTTGTCTTATTCGGTCCAGATGTTTGATTGATGTCCAAATGAACATTTCGTACAAGTTCTTTTAGTTTTTCGAGTGATTGTGCTATACAAGCCCAGCTTAACAATGAGCGATGGTATTGTGGATCGCACTGGTTGGGGGAAGAAGTATCCTTTAACAATGGCTCCAAGTAATTAAATTTACATTTCTTTGTTGGCTCGGGTATTGGGTTCTGTAAAAATGATATTGATAAGGCGCGTTTACGGCTGTTTGTATTTGTTTGATCTACAGGTGATGAAGGAGGTGAGGGCAAGATGATTTTTTCTGTATTATTGTCGTTGTTATTGTCGTTATTTGTTGTAATAGTGATTGAATGCATTATTGTAGTTTAATATATAAAATGAATGGAAAAGAAAGGAGAAAGAAAGAATATCTTGGCAATAAATAGTCATTTAAATACCATCTTGATGATCGACGGAAGAGTGAAAGAGAAAAGGGGAAGGTTAGCCTTTTTTTGGGAACAGGAAAAAAAATTTTTTTTGAATAGCAGCTCTTGGCAAAATAATAACTTTATGCAATAAATAAATTATAAAAAAACATATCTCAGTTTGCACTCTGTTGTTATGTTTGTTGCTATGGTTTTACTATAGCAACTATATATTTATTTTCTATAATGTAAAAAAAGACAGAGAGGTGACACATGCTTAAGGTGCGACTCTTGCATTTGTTAAAATAACACTGAATAAAAAAGCTTGGCAGTGTAATATCTTGTTTCCATATTCAGGGAATTAAAAGATGCCGATCATATGATAGCAGTGCCTGTGTAATAAAAATATATAATATACCTCTTTTTCATCTCTTGGCAGCTCATGTATTCATTTGACAGGACAAAAGAATAAAAGAAACACTTGGTCAAAAAAAATTTTTTTATTCATTTGTTGACGTGTTCTACTGGAAGCATGTGTAGTTATTGTCATAAACATCACAAGTATACCAGCCAGGGCCCGAGAAATCTATTAGACAGCTCGGAATAACAGAAAGACGATACGTAAATGAAAAAATGCAGTAATCGAATGATAATCAAGACATATCACACACGCGCGCGCACACATCTTATCATGCGTGTCAATAACTCGTGATATTACTGCTCGGCTGTCAACGAGCATCTCAACTTTCACTCTTTTTTTCCTTATTTTATAAAGCTATTTAATCGTTGGGCATTATTTGACCAAGACATATGAAGGAACAAGCATAGCCAAGACCCTCTTGTGTTTTCCTTTTTATGGTTTTTTGTTTCTGACACAGAGATAGGCGCTTGATTTGGAACATGACGTTTCAATTGTTTTTCTTATTTTAGATTTATGATGGCCTCATAGGCATGTCTAATATGTATTATCTTGCCTCAGTGCTGTCATGCAAATTGACTACATCATTTTAATGCATTATTTTCGGGTTTGAGGGAAGCATGAACAACCCCTCATATATGCAAAACGGGATGGACACACCACAAGCAGAACGTCTAAGCATAGGGGGTAAAAAACCTATATCGGCTTACAGTTCAACATTGTTCGAATCCAGCAGCGGAGTATTTTTATACCAGCGTGGTCCTTGATGATAATAAACAGGCTGCCTTCTGTTAGGATAGTATGTCCTACAAAAGTACTGAAGGGCTTTTTAACAGTTCCCTGAATGAGTATCTAATAGGCCCTAATAGAGAAGTTGTCAGACAACTTATGCTTATATACAGGAAAAATGTTTTTTTATGACCTGAAGACAGCAGTTTATTTCGATGAAACATGGGGATATCTACGCTGGCTGAGATATACTAATAAAATATAAGAGTGCCAACATACATAAAAAGATAAAAACTTGCATGAAGGCTGCATATGGCTCAGATGCCAAGAGTCGGCTTCGTTGATGTTCTTTTATTTCATTTCATCAGAGAACTCCCGTCAGGGCAAGGGAATGCTCTTGGCTTTTTACATGACAATGACCTGAGCAACATTCCATTTCGGTATAGTTTAAAACGAATACAGTAAGTTGGTAATTAAGTGTAATGCGTAAAGTAGAGAAATAGTTTAGATATATTCATAATCTTTTGTCATTCTCATTGATGCTAGTAATGACGTGTATGAAGTGCTGTTTGAAAGCTGAAAAAGCCTCTTTCATGTCAATAGCTTCGGATTGAAAAAGAAACTGGCAAAGCTGGAAAAACTCTCTCTCTACAAATGTTTTTACTCTGTTTGACGAGCCTGGGCCGAGGCTGATGGATATTTGTTCGATGCATAGCTACTGAATATCATTCAATATTTAAAAGATTAGAAAAGAATACTTCTGCCAAGTCAAACAGTCAGGGTTTCTGATGAGTATGGAGCACAGAACAAACAACCGGTATAACAACCTAACAACCCATCATCCATCTCGATTTGTCTGCAAATTCACCTACAAAACACACTCAACACGGAGTTTTACGAAATCCCCTTACTTTTCAAAAAAAAAATCGCCAACACTTCAATTTCGACTTATTTTTCGCTTGTTATTTATTGGTTAAAGCATTGGACATGATCCCTCGTGATTTCGCGCAAGTTCAAAGAAGCTCTCGAGCCTTCTTGATTATCCCTATCAAAGTCATATTCCCCAGCATAGATGGTTCCTTCCGTTATCCAGCCATCTGCTCCCAAATGAAGGCGAAGGATCTACTTCATTATGATTCTACTTCTGATACGTTACAACAGATCCCAGATAACGACATAGATAGATGACTTCGACGAGGAGCTAACAAATAATCTGTTCAGTAACTTAAAACGCTCTGAGATTCAATTTTATTATTATTATTATTTTGGAAAACGTTGCTTTCAAGCGCCTTTTGTACATTCAACAGGAACTTCTTTACCAAACACCGTAGCCGAATTTTCCAAACTCATTCAACGTCTGCGTTCCAGTCTGTCTTCATGACTGACTTTTAACAAGATTATCATTCGATTATTCTATCAAACTGTTCTTAATCTTATGTAGTTTCTTTTGCGCCTGCCTCTTCACCAGAATATTTTCTGAGTTTACACGGAGCAATTAATATTATCACACAGTTGCTTTCGCAGGCTGTGAGGAACGAAAAGTGTGATATAAAAATATGTGATAATAAACTTCAAAAAATCTTTGACCTAATCTTTCGTCTCACCACAATTATGACTTTCCTAAACACAATCAACGACACCGACCTTTAATACTGGAGCATGCATTTGCAGCTATATCAATGTGATGTTGGAACTATGAAATAACCAAAGAAACACAAATTTCGAATTCTTTTTATTACATTGCAAGTTTGTGCAAGGAGATTGAGCATAGTGTGTGAAAGAGAAGTCTTAAGGTTGAGACGAAGAAGATGAAGTTAATATACATGTATATTACTTTTATTTTTCATGAATAAAGAGTGGTTAGTTGTGCCAGCATTTTAATGACGAATCCCAAATTTGACTTTTTGTTGCTGTAAACAATTGGTAAACTGATGAATTGGTGATTGTTTTTCTGCGTATGATGATAGACAAATCTGTCACTGGAACACGCACACACGATGGAAGACGCTAAGAACTTTAAACACTTTGGAGATATCCAAGCTTTGGTAACTCTTCCAAAGAATCATGAATCTTTAACTCGACCAATTCAAGCATCACGTACAAGCCAGTCGCAGGCAACAACAAGGTACAAAATGTGATCAAACGCCCTATGACTTGGGTCCCCATAATTTCCTGCATACTTTGACTGTCCAGGCTATCCTTACAGAAGATCCCTGCAAACAAGATATCGTTTTTCTCCCATATTTGCAGCCTCTACTTCGCCAAATCCAAGGTCATGGCTGTGATATTATCGAGCAAATATTTTTACCTCGGAAACATAAGAATACAACAAAATGAAACGGTATCTTTGTAATCATTTACGAACAGAGAAAAGAAAGGGACTCGTAGCAAAAGGGGGAATTGACCCTTTATATGCAAGAATAAATGTTGTCAATCAATTACATCTTATGAATTATATCATATGACGCGTCATCAAATACGGTAGACCATAGGTGCTATGAATCAGTGTTGTGGACTTAATATAAGGTATTACGTTTATATTGAAAATGACTTTGGATTGTGCACGAAATACATATATTGATTATACTATATCAAAGGATGTAATCTTCTTTCGTATAAACATAAAAATACGACAGTGATGTAATTTGAAGCTAAGAGACTTCGTTATGCATAGATCAGGACGTTGCACAGATGGGCCGACAGAATTTTTCTTAGCTTCGTCCAATGTAAATAGGGCCAGACAAGAACGGCTCAATGAATTGTAAGCAGAGCTCAGCCCTGTTGACATTCTCCTGTATAGCAGCCCTGAGTAGTTTTTAAATCCATTTTCATTAATTCCACTGTATATTAGATTATTGTGAGACTCTTACTGTTAAGTTGATCAATGATACATAATAAGGTGTGGCTGTATCCATCGGCATTGGTACAGTTCTGATGCTGTGCATATCTTCAATATAGTGGCTTGAAGTGTTTTAGAAAAAGTATCTATTTTCAATATAAATAAAGACAGCAGTAGAAGTTGTTTCAAAAAACACATTTACTTATTAAAGATTACTCCCAAAAGCCAATGCTTTGCACCAAAAAAAACCTAAAATAGAAGAAAAAATGGCCAGCAACGATGCCAAAAGACTTCTAAAAGCTCTGATTGTTGCTGTGACG
>NW_019671916.1:1728547-1765241 GCF_002708625.1 Rhizopus microsporus ATCC 52813 | reverse complement strand
CCATGTTTCTATCAAGCAAGCAAACAGAACACCGCTGAATATTGCTACACCTAGCTGCATTCACCTGATCCCATGGATGAACTAGCCCTAGAACAACTTCTGACCCACCTACCAGAGCCCCTATGCCTTACGGGAGATCAGCGCGATGTTCTGTCCACATGATACCTCTGCTCTTACCAAGAGCATTGATAATTTATTATCTATTGCTCAACAGCTTTACCAAACACTATACTTCGTTGATTCAGCGAAAGATGTAGAGATAACAGAATACCTCTCCAGTCTTAATCATTTACCTCGGCTGTGCGATGAAGACGGCGACGTACTATCCAACAGACAGCAAGCGTGGAATCGAAAGTTATTAATACGGGCGCCGATGTAAGGATATGGCCTCCTTTACCAATTATTCCACTACCACCTCTTCAAGAGTTAACTGTACAAGTGTTTAACCAAGTTCATCAGGCACAGATGTTCCCTAAATCATGGCAAGAATTGAAAGTGCGCTTTCTGACTAAGAAAGGTGACTTCACTAGTCTTCGTACTTAGCGACTGATATCTTTAATCAACTGTAAACCTAAGATTTACACACGCTTCATCAACGCTTGTTTACTGGGGTAATACCAAGGTTGATTAACTGATTTCAGACAGGCATGAAGCCTGTCAGATTCTATCAGTAAGAAAAAGAAAAGCGTGAATTTAAAAACCTCATATTAAAGAAAGTATTGATCTGTGTAACATGAAAGCTTAGCATCTTTGGTTGATCTGCTCCAAAGGAAATCCTACTCTGCCAACAGGGAGTATTCCGTCTTGAGCCATTTTGTTGGTGGTTTTGTACAAGTGTAGATCTTTGTGCTCAGCAGGTCAAGTTGCTGAGCACACGAGGAAATTAATAACTCCGCTTATTTGACCAATGCATGTACGATTCATTATAAAAGATTAAATCACCTTTCTTTTTCTTTTTCTTTTCTGAAATAATAAACAAATAATCAACTCAAAATGACTTTATTTACAGATAAAAAAGTCAAGGGCGATGACGAATCTGACAAGAGCTCCATTCGTTTATCTGAATCAGTGCAGTTCCAACGTGATGATATCCTGATCTGCGCTACCCATGGAAAGATATATGCTATACATAAGAGAGATGGTACTAGACTCTGGAGCTCAAAATTCCCAACGGGCGCGTCAGGTGGTATAGTCGCACTCTTTGTTACGGACTATGATAAACTGATCGCTGGTGCAAATGGTAAAACCGCCTGCTTAGATCTGATGACAGGGGAGACATTGTGGGTGAATAAGATGCCTGGATTTGGATACTCTGAGGTCTCAGTGATCAGTACACCTAGTCGATTTTTATCTCCCAGGGAAGGATTCCAAAGCGTTGAACCACCTGGATATAACGAACCATCTAACCTGGGAAGACCCATCATCCTGGCAGCCTCAAAAGGTAAAATCATGGCTATTGATAGCTACAGTGGCGAAGAGATGTGGAGATACAATTGCCCAGGCGGCTGGTACAATATACCTGTTTCGATTATAGAGCCACCCAGTTTAGAGCATGGACGACCTGAACAACTTGTATATGTCGGAGCAGGAAAGTGGGTGTACTGTTTACGAGCACAAACGGGCGAGGTCGTATGGAGCTGCAAGGTCTCAGGCGCTATGTTTGGACTGAACTACATGACACTGGCCACACCATGGAGCTCTCGGCTTGCTGCTGAAGCATATTCTGCATTTAGTCAAAACCCTAGTGCTCAAGCAAGAGACTGGGAAAGAGAACAAGAGAGGAGACGTAGATCATGATCTTATCGCGCATATAATTATTTTACTGTATATTGCTATATATAAATAAATTACTCCCTGTATAATACCTACTGTAACTATATATGTTGATAGAACGAGTATTACCAAAAGTTTATTTTATTATTCTCAATATACAAATGAAGAAGGGTAACAGTCATGTTTTAAGCTTTAGGTGTGATGAACAGATGGTGCATGAGAAGGTGGAGGAAGATGAGAGGGAGGTGGAGGCGAATGAGGGGGGTGAATAGAAGCAGGCATGTCCCCTTCTTCTTTTGCTTCTTCTTCTACCGTCGTTCCTTTCACTGCTGCTATTACATGAAGTCCAAGCTGATGAGCAGCATTGTAAAGCATTTGCCATACCAAAGAAATAAAGAATAAAACAATCGTCATGGCTAATAAGACATAGACATACTTTGTTAAAGAGTATTCTATATAATGGGAAGGGTTGCGATTGTACAGCAGTTCAGCTCCAGCAATATAGCCTGTTCTCGCTAGACAATCAACACCCAACATGACAAAATAAGCGCCTACGAACGACGTAGAAAAGAACACCAGAGGACGTGCGGAAAAAAATGTGAGGATTCCCGCTGCCAGTGCCATGCCAGCTAAAAAACAGGGTCTACCGATATACTATTTTATATTAATACATGTTGTACTATAGTTGCCATTTATAAAATGAACTACATACGTGTTCGACCACAAGGTTACTCTTCCACGTGCAAACAAAGGACGCAAGAGCAAGCCCACCAAAAGCTGACAAAAAGGATATAAACAATTGTATGAATACGTTTCGGTTTTCTTTTACCTCCAACAAGGTAAATGGTTATGTACCAGAAATGAAAATATAACGCAGCTCCTAGTACACCCAACCCTGCAGGGACCACAATCATGGTGATATGGTCATTAAGGTATCCATTTGATGGTCTACAATTGGCTAGTGCGATCCAGGTCATTGACCCGAAGGTTAATAGTCCCATGACAAACAGCATTGGTTTAAACATGCGGAAGCCCATTATACATAAAAACATACCCAAGACAATAAGAATAGCGCCTAATGCAGTCATTTGAGGTGTAATGCCACTTTCACTTCCATAGACCGTAGCTATAAAAGAATTATTCATAAGAGCAAAGGGATTGAGAATTGAATACCTACTGTACCACTCTGGTGTCAATGCGGGAATGGCCGTGGTCTGGATTTTGTTTCCATTGTCTTCATCATTACTATCCTTGCTACCTGATTGTGTTGGGGAAGCACTAGAACGAGTTGAACTGGGTGATCGACTAGTTATCGAATGATGATAATCTATAATATCATCATCCTCTGTTGGTGTTTCGCCCCTTTTCGAAATGTCAATTGTCTTTGTTGGAGTATTAATGTTTAGGGATGTAGGCATTGAGCATGCCCTGGCAATAAATATCAGGAATGTAAGGCAGAGTAGCATCCATTTTCCTTGCATCCCTCTCATTACAACAAAAGAAACGAAACCAAGAATACGAGATTAGTGAAAAGAAGCGAAAAGAAGGAGCGTTTTATACTATTATTTTATATCCATTCTCTGCTATTAACAATAACAAAACAAAGTTTGTGTTTTCTATTTTTAGGATAGAATAAAAAATAGACCAAGTTTGTGTGCTTTTGAAATAAGATGGTCTTCTTTGTTTTTTCTAGAGTTCGGCTTGTAAGCAATGAGTAGTTCCGAAAAGACATTTTAATGTCATCATTCTTTACTCATCTACAAATACCCTTCTATTACTCTTTTCTTTATTAGTCTATGGATTACAACAAGTATCTACATGACACACACTTTTTTATGCATTGTTGATATCCCTTTTGGCAATACAAACAATTTCCAAACAGTGAATTTGTGATTGGTTGATTAAGCTCTCCAGTTGGCCATATGTAAAGCGGCACGGGATAGTGAAGTTGGTCGCGTGTTTTCATAAAAGATAAATCAATAAATAGTTCAAACAGTCAATATAAGGAAGCTCTCGTGTATTCAAGCACAGTAGCTGGTGTCGATACAACAAACTATTCTTGTTCATCACAAGGACATGGTTGTAAACTATCTCTTGGGGTTTGTGATACCTCAAAGAAAAAAGGTATGGAGTTACTGAAAACAAGCATTGTTGAATACACGTATTTTGAAAGTATACTATAGCACTGTATAAGGAGACAATTTCAAGAATAATCCAAAGCACATTTGAAAAACATACGTTCAATAAAGAATTATAGAAAGGGGAAAAAACTTAGGATTTAAGGACATGTATTAATAAAAAGCATTTCAATAACTCCTCTCTTTCTTTTCTAGATTATCTATGCTTTGACCGAGGTCATGGATTCAATACAGACAAGCCTGCCTATTATAGTAAAAGTTTACTATCGTCATATATTAGTTAGAGCTGTGTAAGGTTATTGTGTCAGGAAACGTTATCATAAAGCAACTTCCATTCTACTATGCAGGATAGGTATATTAACCAAAGATAGCCTTATAGAATCCTCATTGTAGTAAGAAAAGATAGCGTTTACAACACTACTTGCCAACTACGGACAAGGTTATATCGTCAGATGACGTGTAGATAAAATTTAACCAAAACTTCACTAAGAAATGGATTCAATCTGTTTTTTAATACTTGTATATCATCGAAATGCATTATACATGTTAACTTTAATGACTTAAATATAAAGATTGAATAGTGTATTCTATTATATTTAGCAGCTTTGTACTATAATAAAGAAAAAAGCGTTATTCAATTAAATCATGTTGTAATAGGTTTTACCTGTCAAGATGGCCTTTTCTGCAAACCATTTAACATCTACATCAGAATCTTGACTTAATTGTTGCAAAATATCATTGATCTTGGTTGATACAGCTTCAGCGGTTTGAGGATTTTGCTTTAGAATAGGTGCTAATACTTCTAAAGATTTAGCCACGTTGAATCTGACATTTGGAATAGGATCATTCACAAGTTCAACCACTGTGGGTAACACATTATCTTTGATAATCTCTGGTGTAAGAGAAACAGCCATAGTCTAAAAGGGGATCATTATTTGACTGAGATGCCAATAAATCAATTCAACTTACAGTGAGAGCAAAGAGAGTAGTCATACGATAGAGATAGTTTTCATTGTGGGCCATTTCATTCACTCTTGGTAAAATGGTATTTTTTGCCCAATCATATCCAAATATTTCTACCAACTTCTTGAGGTTGGTTGTAGCTGCATCACGAATAGAAAAGACTGTATCACCCAACCAGGACAAGCACAGATCGAGTAGTTTATCATCGAAAAATCCAATGCCTAGTTGTGAAGCTAATAGAGGAATGTACTGAATAATGGCTAATCTTACTCGCCATTGTTTATCTTCTGCTAATTCCACAATGGCAGGTAGAAGTGATTGAGAGAGACTATCAACTCCAATAACTAATACATGTTAATCTCTATTCCTTTTAATTGTTTCTCTCTCTTTCTTACCTTGATTGACATCCTCTAGATTGGAGATAATATTGAGTCGTACTTCAGGGAAATCATCTTTTAATAGTTGGAGGAATAAGGGTAAAAGGTATTCAATTGTTCTATATAAAACACTTAGTATCATTTTGTATATAGCCTATGAATACTTTACTGCTCTTTTTCTAAAATAGGAGCAAATCCACTGATATTTGTTGCAACTGCTGATCTCACATGCTGATTTGTATCAATCACTAATTCTTTAAAGCATGGAATAATCTTTTCAATCACAACGTTCTTTTCAAGCAATTTTGAAAATCCTGTGTAATTGTGTTATTTTTTATATTTCACTTGTCCTTGTATTCGTACCTGATGCTTGACCAATGGCCAATATTTTGACCTCACCTTCACTATCCTTAATTAGGTTCAAGAACAGTGCCAACTTTTCCTCTATGGTGATTGCATCGCTAGTTGCTTCACATAACTAAGAACAAGTATTAATTTTGAATCAACCGCTAGGAAAGGATAGCTACCTCCGTGAAATGAGATGCTACTGCATATCTAACTCTCCATGACTTATCTTGTCCAAGTGCTTTCAATGTAGATAGTAAATATTGTCTAAATTCTTCAGGTGAAATGACTTTGGCGATCTGTACTAAATCCTCTACTGTCAATAAACGTACAGTATCCTGATCATCTGTCGTCAATCTTAGGAATAGTGGCAGAATATTATTGATGATAACTTCTGGTGTCAACTCTTTTGAAAAGTTCTATACATATATATATATATATATATATATAAATATAAATGGTTACTATGTATTATATTCAACATGTTGATATCTTACAGCAAGTGCTTTGGCAGCCGCTCTTCTAACCATAGGCGTGTCATCTTGAATAAGTGAAGCAAATGAACTATAAAAAGGAGTCAGCGCACAGAAATCTTGATTCCCATTTGATCTCTTACGTTCGTAATTCACTTTGCTGTTCAGGTGTGCATTTAGAGTATCCTACAGCATAAAGACCGCATGCAGATATACGTCCTGTGAACCATTCTGCATTTGAAAGACGCTTTAATAAAGGAAGAAAGTAGTGTGTAACTTGAAATGCATTCAGCAACTTGGCGATATTGTTGATTGAATCCACTGCCTAAATATAAACAATTTGAAGTAAATATCCAACCATAGTAGTCGCCTTTATTTCTCTCTCTTACCTTATCTCTCACAAGCACTTCTTCTACAGATGCGAGGTTTTCCAAAGGAGCCAGGATAAAATGCGCGTATTCAGGACCTCCTACATATTCGCCAAAGTTACCAAGTTCTTCAGCTACTGCTAAAAGTACTTCATCCTCATCATCAATTCCTTCTACATTACAAAGAATTAAAAAAAAAGGGCATAAAGGATAATGTTAATATATTACCGCAAAGAAAAGGAATCAGCTCATCTCGTGTTCTTTGGGGACCAAGTGCCATAGCAATGGTACTCAAGTTTCTAATAGCGTTCAAGCGTAACTGTACATCTTCGTTTTTAAGTTCATCTACTAGAACAGCTATAGGATAGAGTTCTTGTTCATCATTAGGTCTGTCACCAAAGTTGTTCTCAGGTGCTAATGTTGTTGCATTTGTTACGTTGGAAGAAGAAGAAGAGCCAAGAGACGATGTTCCTGGCTCAATGTTGTTTGTTTGTGCAGTTGGATCAAGTTCCATATTTTATGTTACTGATAGAAAAAAGAAAGAAAAGAAAAAAATAAAATAAAATGCGTGCGTGTCCAAAAATAAGCTTTTAGTCACGTGATTGATACGACGTTAATCTCTAGGGCCAGCTTGTTTGTAACAAAGCAGAATCAAAAAGCAAAGCAAGAAAGCGCTTCTCAAATCTATTGTCTTTTATGTCCTTTTTATAAGAATGTTTATATCTCTTTTGGCTGATTCTTGGACAATAATAACTTCACTCTTTCATTTCTGTCAAAATAACTAAAAAAGGTATAGCCCGGTTTTTAATGCAAGTTCGTTTCTAACCTTTTTATTTATTTATGTATTATGGAGCCAAGCCAGATACCAGAAAGCACTATTGCCAGTATCGCTCAACAACATTTGGTACATGAGACTGACGCCCAAGGCTCAGACGAGGAGGCTGCGATAAACACTTCTCCTACTTCCAATACAGACATATCTATACCCTACCATTTACCAGGTGCTGCCATTACTCACGACATTTATAATCATGTCAATACACTTGTTCAACAGAATCAGCAATTACAAAGGTCACAGTCTACAAACGAACTACGGTCAAAGTGCCGGCCCAATGAGGGGCCTGAACCGACATTCGAATACCTTGACAAGCCGGGTGGATTCAGAAGGTTCCACGTTCAGCAACAGCACTGGCTAGCACAGCAGCAACAGCAGCAAGAGCAACAAGAGCATAATCCAGCATTTCATGAATTATTTCGTCCTGACTCTGTCTGTTCGAACCGTCAAGAATACACTGTAGGTCTCCTTCAGCCAGCCGAACAGCGTCCCACTCGGCACTTTCTAGAGTACCTGGCACTCACTTCAGTCATAAATCAATTCGCAGGCGAAGATCTATCCGATTCTGAATCAGAGGAAGGCGAAATATCAGAAACAACACGACTGCTACTGCTACACCGACCAAAGAAAAAGAAAAAGACGGTAGAAGCCAAGGCGGATGTACGAAAGACAATTTTTTTGCTCTTTAAAGCATTCATTGGCAGTGGTATCTTATTTCTTCCCAAAGCCTTTTGTAATGGAGGTCTAGTCTTCTCTATTGTCTTGATGTGGTTAATGGGTGGTATATCGTTCTATTGCTTTCTACTGCTGTTAGAATGTAAAGCGCAATTCCCAGGCAGTTACGGTGATATCGGAGGACGACTCTATGGGCCTTGGATGAGAAGCATCGTGTTAGTTTCTATTGCTGTGTCACAGGTAGGTACTGTAAGGTAATAAATCAGTTGGTAAACTAATCAGGAATTAGATGGGATTCATGTGTGGTGGAACTATATTTATAGTGCAGAATGTGATTGAAGCCGTACGAGTCATCAGTCATGATACAGTTCATCTTTCTCCTCGTCTTGTCTTTATCCTACTCATGATATTGCTCACACCGCTTGTCTTGATTCGAAACATTGCGAAACTTTCGCCTACAGCGCTTATATCAGACGCTCTTATCATCGCGGGTCTTGTCGTCCTGCTTTGTTATGATGTAGCTGAGATTGTGACATCTCCAGCCCATACAGGCCCTGACATTCACTGGTTATTTAATCCTGTTAGCTATACCACCTTTATTGGCACAGCTGTCTACTCATACGAAGGAATTGGTTCGTACTTGATTGTCATTTGCGCATATGAAGAAGGCGACTAATCCAAATATGTAGGTTTGATCATACCCATTCGCGACTCTATGGAGAAACCAGAAAAGTTTCCTTTTGTACTTGCCTTTGTCATGTTTTTGGTTGCATGTACACTATGTGCCGTAGGCGCATTAGGATATATTGCGTTCGGTCAACAAGTGGAAACGGTAGCCTTACTGAATCTACCTCCGGGCATTTTGTCCAGCTCGGTTCAACTGGGATATGCAATGGCTGTCTTGCTTTCAAACGCACTCACCTTGTTTCCAACCATACGTATCATTGAACACGCTTTGTTTGGGGATTTGACAGGTAAACACAACCTATTTATCAAGTGGGAAAAAAACACGCTCCGTGTTACTGTGGTAATTGTTGGCACTCTGATTGCTTGGGTGGGTGCTAGTGATTTGGACAAGTTTGTTAGTTTAATTGGATCTGTCTGCTGCTGTAAGTTCTCATCCCTTTCTCTATATACATTCACTCACATATATCTGTGTTTAGGCCCACTAAGTTTGATATTTCCACCTCTCTTCCACTTGGGATTACCGGGTACAACAGTATGGAAACGATGGATTGATAGATTGCTCATACTATTTGGTACATCTGTCATGGTTTTTACATTCTACAGTACTTCAAAACAATGGGCGGCTCGAGGATAAAGCGAGGTCTTTATTTAAATAAAGTAAGCAATGACGCTGATACTTTCATGCGCAAGTTGGCATATAATTATAAACAATACACAAAGAGAGATAAAACGATAAAGAGAACGAGGACTCCTAGTAGGTCACAACTACCTTCTTTCTGAGCCATTTATCTTCTTCCAAACATTGATGAAGCAAAAAGTGACCGACGTCCTTTCGAGAGATTGTATAACCCGAGATACCTTCCTTTGCTCTATACTTGCCTTTCAGTCCTCCATCTGTTAAAAGGCTGGGCCTGACTAGGATCCAGCTAGGTATATGCTTGTTCTTTTCTCCTGTCACTAACTTCTCAAGCTCTAGTTTATCCATATGAGGCTCATGCAAGAGGAATCGATACATTGGGCGGAACAAATAAGGCACTTCAGACATGCCATCCAGACCTGTGGTTGACACGACCACTAATCGTTTAGGGCGGTCCTCTTCTGGTAATTTATCTACGACCTCCAAGAACACGGTCATCGTATCTCGACAGAGGTCAGGCGTTACCATGGATCTTGTCTTCATATCGAACGCACTTCCAATAGAGAATACGACTATATCTGTCTGTCTAATCGTCTGCTCAACATCTTTGTGCACCAGAGCGTCACCTTGGATAAGTGTCAGTTTAGCCTTTTGCTCATCAGTATAGTCTATCTTGCTAGGATTGCGGACGAGAAGTTTGAATTGCATATGTGGTTTAGATTCTAAGCCTTGGACTACCATAGCTTGAGAGCAGCCTTTAGATCCACCAAGAACAGCGATGCGTACCATGATTTTTGATTAAGAAAAAGAAAAAGAAAAAGATAATGTAGATCATGGTTGATGAATTCAGCGGTCATTTTATAGGCGCGGAATTGTGGCGCAAGAAACGTCATTGTTCACTTGGCTGTCCTGCCTGAGAACAAGGTCGTCTTTGATGACTACAATTAAAAAAAAGAGGAAGAATAAGCAGTGATAAATATAAAGGCTCATGCTCATCGGGAGTGTATGTATTCGTACAGATATGTGTATATATACTTGTATGTGTTTATGATAGGATCAGTGGCCAAGAAATTGTCTCGATTCATCTTGGCAACGGCCACGAAGAGTCCCAAGTTTTCACTTCTTTTAGCAATAATTGTTACACATGGTACTCAGCTTGGTTGTACCAATACTCAGCTTGGTTGTACCAATTCTCAGCTTATTTATGCCTCTCTTCACAAATGCTACTGGGAAACTACCAAGTAAGGAAACTTCTTGTCTGTTATCTATGTTTCATTACTTTCAGACAGAATTATCTCTGGTAACAGTCAAAGTCATTTTATTATTTCAAGTTGATCTGTAACAGTAACGCATTTAGGGAGCAAAAGATGACACCAAACGCTTTGGAAATTCACAAAGCTTTACCTCCTTCAGTCCAATGAGGTGATAAGAGTGAAGTAAATACCACATTTTCCAGTAAGATCAAATCGCGCTTGGCACGGTCGAGTTTAGCTTGATCAGCCAAGGACTTCATATAAATACTTCTTTGCATGTAGAAATGATCCCAGGCTCTTTGGAAAAGCGTTGATGGCAAAGTAAAATCAAGCTGGATACGACACTGGATCAAACAAGCAGCATATCGAAATAATGCATGCGCTGAGCGTGATTCTTCCATAGGCACTTGTTCAAATGCCAAATCTTGAAATAGTTGAACATAGGTTTGCAGCCATGTTGCTTCAATTTCATTCTGGGTTTCCTGCCACTAGAGAAACTAGTCAGTTATGAAAAAAAAAGGTCCCTCTTTCTACTTGCCTTATTCTGTTCTTTCTTGCATATAATGCTTATTAGACAGGCAGATAATCTAACCACGCATGTTGGATTGCCTGTGCGCAAATACATGAGGATCTCCTTGGGATCGCCCTCTAATGGTTCTAGCTGGCACAATGGTATCGGTAACTCTATCTCGATCTTTTTATACGCTATTAATGTATCCTTTTTCCTTTATATCTTGTAAAATGTCTCCTTTTCATTACCTGCTTCTCCCATAAACTGTGCTCAATAAGGTCCAACTGCAATTCAAACAATCTGATGTTGTGTAACTTTTTGACCATCTCCTATATAATAGCCAAGTGACGATCCGAGTTATGCTTGGGCTTGGCGTACAAATGTCATATCTTTTTTTTTTTTTTTTTACTTACCGCTAGCGCTGGCACTGACACATAAAGATGACTCTTAATCAATGTATTACCTTGAAGCTAAGAGGAAAAAGGAATATAAAAGAAAACAAGAATGGGATTGAGTCCTGTGGTTTTGTCATGTTGAGCCTTACCTTGTCACTATTACCGCCTATTGCCAAAGGTATGACTTCTGTCCCATAAAGAGCGTTGAACACTTTGAGCCTGTTTTTCGTTAAATGGTCAATGGACACTTATTGGAAGAGAGAGTGTTTGTTATCTAGGTTACCTTGAAACCAGTTCATCTGTTACTTGACTATTCTGTCTTATAAACTATATACATACATGACTTGATTAGTATGATGCAAGAAAGAAACAATAACCTAAAGAGTACCTTTTCTACTACTGCTTTATTATTTGCAGTAGGTACATAAAGATACATATCGACTAGTCGTTCAAATTCCAGTATTCTATGACGTATTAGTAAAATAAAAGGGAAGAAGCAGGTTATCTTACATCTGTCTTGTCTTTTGAACATCTGCCAACTCACGAAGCCAATCTTCTACAGTCGGTTCACATTGTTCTATGATAGAGTAAAGCAAATGATAAACTTCGATATCATTGAGTGCTTGGTGTAATATCTAGTTTCATGAGTACCACAACATGGGGTACTTATTCTCTCTTCACTTTACCTTTAAACTGAACGAAAAGACAGTAGGTTTATGTAAATAGTTTATACGAGGTTCAATACAGGATAGCTTGAAATGGATGTCAGTAAGTATATCGTTAGGGATCGTCTTTAGGATATATTCAAGCATAAAGCTATAACATTCTCTCTTCTTTATGTCATCTTTGCACTCATCAATTCGAGCATAGATCGTTCTGACCAAAGAATGATCATTATCACTACTATTGCTGTCATGCTCTAGTTTCCTTTTGATGTCCTATCAAAAAGATAAGATAATGCGTCATCGTCACTGTTCTCTCTTTTTATTATAAACATGATCGTACGTCAAGACTATAAAATTATTAACTTAATCATATGAACACACACAAATACACACACGCGCGCACTTAAGAGCGTTTTATGAATCTAACTTTGTCAAAGAGTAATCTAAAGATTCCATCGTACACACACACGCGTAAAATAAAGAAAGAACAAAAAATAAAAAAAATGCTGCGGCTTGTGACTATAAATACAAGGTTTCCTGTCTGTCATGGCTCTGCCAAGGGTTCAACCCTTTCTTTCTTTTTAACCCTATTTCTTGGCATGGATCAAGTAAAAACGATTACCATGACCACTGTTACTATTTCTACTATTGCCACTACCAAAGATGTTTCTTCCATTAAACCCACACTCCCACCAATCCGCTCCTTAAAACTATTGCCACCTCAAAAGGATGATGATGTTAAAGTCATGCAATGCAAACCAAAGATATTTAGGACAGTTAGTGATAATTGGACATTCATCACACCTATGGATCATCATGTCATGAAGCCACTGAAAATAGAAAAAAGAGGCAGAAAACCCAAGTCAGGTCAGTACTACTCTGTCTGGAATCCTCGGCAATGCTGATTTGCCAAGATTTCAAAATAGGGTGGCTGTCTTTTACACCTTTTTTTTTTTTATTAACTGCGCCGTGTAAATTAGTGTTGTAATCTAACTCAGAGGCGGTTGCAGATTTACTAACAAAAGGGATAGAATAAAATACAAATAAAAATGATAAAATTCATTTAAAATAAGAAAAAGTTACTCAAGAACGTCTTCCGGGGCACTGTCAGTGTATTTTCCAAATAAAACTTAAAGTGATGATTACAATTTCCCTTTCGAGCTGAGGATTCAGGCAGTAAGATACCTTGGGGAAATCCAGAGAATAAAGGACAAGTTGAATACCAGTGATTTCTAGAGTCGGCCACAGGAATCCTCGTATGACTTCTTGCCAATCCAGGAGCTTTAGTGGGCAGGAGAAAAAGAAGAGGTCAATAGAGTCTATGAACACATCACAGAAAGCGCAATATGGAGAGGCGTCAGGCCTGGAGAGTATACGATGTAAGCAAGTCTTATGAGGAATCTTTCGATGTATTAGTTGATAAAGGGCATTACGTTGAATGCAGGTGAGAGATAACGATTAAAAGTCCATCCAGTTGGTGCATAGTACACGAGGTCGGGTAGCTCTACGAGTGAGTGCTGCCATGCAAGTTTTCCTGAATATCTTTGTATTGACATGTTTGAAAGATTTGCCATAAGGAAGACGAAACTTGAGACAGCCAACGAAACTGGAAAACAAGCCAGGAGAAGTGTTATCAGATGGTGTAAGAGCATTGCCGGTATTATTAGGAAAGCAAGTCTTTTACACCATTTGTCAAAACGATGTCACGAAAAAAAAAGTGTCCTTCTGGCTTCTCCAAGCTTCTTTGCACCAGGTTTTACGCTCACATTGCTCAGTCTCAACTTGAGTACGACCTAGCTATCAACCACTTCATGACCTCTCAACTTCACACTCTAGAGGAAGCCCAGAATAATTGCATCAAGAAAATCTACGGTGCTCGAGGCAAAGCGTCCTCTAAGGTTATGCTCCACATGTCCAAGTTGTCTCTCATGTCTGAATGAGTCAGTATATTACAGGCATAGTTCCTCTTTCGTTCCTTATATTTGCCAGAAGATGCACTGCTTGCTTGTCTGTTACCTTATATCCGCAATACCAGAGGAAGCCAGTGGTACGCTCTCTCTCTCATGCATCACTTTGGAAAACGGTGCTGTCTACTACTGAGGAACCCAATACTCGCTTACCAAGGCTGCTAAACGACGTTTTTTGCAACAGAATCTTGAAACCGCCAACGATACCGAAACTCCAAACTGCTTTCTAACTGCCATCGATCGATCTCTCTGGATCCTATACTCTGGCTGCTCATGTCTAAATCAGAGCGCAGTCGCTGTATACGCTGGAGACTAGGCTGGCTTCCTGGTGGCAAACCTCAAACATGTCCTAAGCACCCAACGCAACAGCTCTCTAAGGATCACACTATTAGCTGCCTTGATATGCGCCAATGTCTGCTCATGTCTGAAACTATACGATATCAATTGTCATCCCTTCTGCATATGCTTTCTTTACGCCCTTCGGTTCCTCCAAACTTAGTCCTCATCTGGTTCGGCGATGACCGACTATATACTTCATACTATATGAATTAGATCAGCTACACCATAACAAATTGATCTCTGCGAAGCATCCCCATGGTCAAAAGCTTATTGTATGACTAAATCAATTCCTTTAGCTTTTCATCGATAACACCACTCATTACTTTCCTTTTACATTTTTTATTCTTGTACTCTAAGGGGTTTTTTCGCTACTATTTACTTCCAAACGGATTGAACAGATTGAGCGACGTTTATTTTATTATTTTTGCGCTCATTTGGACCAACAATAAAATATCATGTTTAACCAAGAAAAGAGTGTCGCGCTTTTTTTTAAAAATAGATGTCGTATACACTCTCTCATCCAAACAACGGTAATGTCTCTACCTAATCAGCGGTTTTAACACCCAAATGGCGGTTTTGCTGTTTCCCTGACTTTTGTCTGACTTGTCCATTTCACAACATGAACCATCATCGTGATATTTGTAATCTTAGTTTTGAAACAGGCACAAAGTTAGCAAATCATAAGTACGATGCTCACATCGATTTAGTGAAAGTGGCTCTTAGTGATGGTAAAAGAGGATCATTTACTTTTTACGCGACCTCTTCATTGAAAAAAAAAAAAAGTAGATTCTCGATTACGAAATGCAGCAATATGGAATATTCGCCATTTTCGAAGGACTTCGCAGTCACCGATTTAAATTTCCTGTTATATTCACCTTGATTATCGATGTATAAGCTTTATTACAAAATATCCTTGATTATGGAATGTCATTTGTGCTTCTGATAGGTATTCCATAATCAAGAGCCTACTGTAGAGACAGCTTTAGTTAGCAGAGTTGATGGAAAGTTCACTTGTCCCAAATACTCCAGTAGACTTATTAGTCCTACTACGCTAAACTGCCACCTTGGCAAGATGCATGGCGGACGCTGCTCGACTGCTTCCAAAAGGAGAAAGCGATTGTATTCCGAAATGGACAGCAACGACAACAACACTGTCAACGCTAGCAATAAGAATAACAATAATAGTTCCCTGTCTATAAACCCAAGACAACGCCAGATGCGAGCCCCTCATTTGAACATAGATGAATATGACTCAAGTTATTCATCAATAGCAAATTCATCTCTGTGTAACAAGAATTCTTTGATATTGTTGGCATCGAGCGCGCTTTCACTCTCAAGTCCTGAGCAAGAGAAACGTATAATGTTGACCAAGGTTGGAGATTGGGAAGCAATTACATTGTTGTCATTGAACGGAAAATCGTACCTCTCTAGAAAACATACAGGATATTCTAGTTGATCAGTCTGCTGGTCAGTGGACGCTTCCAATAACGACTGAAATAGCAACAGGGTAGCCTTCAAACATATATCGAGCCATAAATATACAGAGCCTTCAAAGTCAATGACTGAATGTGTCAACAAAGATTGGACAATTTTTCTACAGCTCAGATATGCTGTTTCTCAATTTTTTGCGAAGGGATGCTAATAGAACAGTCCTCTGCCATCCTCATAAACTGCGTTGAACCGTATGGCCACCTAAAGAGTATTGATCCAAATTACGAGCGAAGACTTGCAACAACAATGCATCTATCTTATCCAAAAAAAAGAATGCAAATATAGTTGGGCTGCTGTAGTTCAAGCGCAAGAAGGCAATGCTACGAAGCCGAAAATTGCAATAACAGTGTTGAATACGAAGTATCAATTAAAAAGAATAAAGACTAGAATTAACCAGACTAAAAGACATATGTCGATTGACTTTATTAAGGACGAATATTTATACTAAATGTGAGACACTCTTCAACTGAGATCGTAAAACTTTTCATAGAGGCTTATGAATGACATCTAAGGCAAAGAGAGAGGGTTAGAACATTCGTATATATTTCATAAGATGATGACCCCTAATAGCAATGACAGATCAGAGTCACTGGGTATGGGTGCCTTAAAGCATAGTTCCTGTTAATTAACTTAAGTAGTAATCGAACAACTCCAGTTTTTTTATTTGATATGTGGTCAATAGTCAATCCATTAAGTATCAATACAACATGCTGTCCATCAATGTGGCTACTTCTTGTTTTACTTCTTTCTTTCTCTTAAAAAAAATTATAAAGCGAAATGCAAAAAAAACTCAAGAAAGTAAGTAAACATACATATTGAAATATTTTCTTATGCTACTCATCGTGGGCTTTTAGAAGAAACTAAACAAAATTCATCAAACGCTGAGCCTTCCAGAATTATGACAATTAAGACATCTGTTTGTGGCACTGGTTGGAAAGCCAAATACATACCTTCTCTACAAGAATTAATTCATATTATGAACGTTATAGTCTCACATACATGCGCTTTCTCTAAATGTATTTACTTGAAATAACTCGAAAAGAATAATGTACTTCGTTTGCAAGAATATGTTATCAAAGACATCTTTCGCGAAGCCTTTCTGTCATTGGTTGACAAAGAGTTTAGAGATAGCCAGGCATTAAGCAGATCAAATCTTTCGGAAAAAGTACGAGTACTGTGAGAAAAAATCTACGTCTACAAGGATGATTACTGTGACTATGCTGCATACAAACCCATCGAGCTAAAGAATGCACAGCAACTCGCGATTTACGAAAGTATAAAAATACACACAGCTTACATTAATAACATTACTCCAAACCTTGGTAATCGTCTACACATGTTTATTAATAGAATCACACAAAAAAAGGAAAGAATTGCTCGACTGACGAACGAGATGAAAACCAAGAATTACTCTGACAAGGCTATCAAAATTTAATCAAGACAAATGTGCATGATCCGCTTAAAAAAATAAAAGACTCTCTGTCATCAAGAGATGTGTCAAAGCTCCCTACTGATTTCATAGACGATAAAGCAACTGAATAGCTACAGGGCTTTTTCAAATCGTATCCTACAGATTATCATTTTGCAAAAGGTTTAATATATTACGACGCGAAAGCAAATCCTCGTCAACATATGTATGCATTCTACACGTTGGCCAAACTATGTGAAGAGAGCAACTCGAAATCGTTTTCTTGTTTTCCTTTACGAAAAGGCTCCATTCCATCATATGTCATCATCGACACAAAAATCGTGAATTTTCATATTTTGAAAAACAAGAGTTTTACTTCCAGCAAGCTTGATCTCTGGGGAGAAGCTGTTGACTTAAACCGCAAAGTACCCAAAAACCAAGGTGCTGGGAAAACTATTCAATTTAAAGGAACAATTGAAACAGATGGTGTGGAAGTCTCTGTGGTTAAACAAAACTTTGTAACTTCGAAAGGTTCTGCAAGTAATCGCAATAAGCCTAACAATTCCATTGACAAATTTCGTCATATCGAAAATATGGCTCAAGACAACTTGATCAAAACTAGTAGTAACTGTATTTTAATTGATCATGGGCGTAGATATCTTCTGTGCTGTATGCACGAGAACAGTGCACCAGAGAACAAGTCAATATTTCGATATACACGTAATCAAAGAGCCAAGGAAACAAAGTCCACTCATTTTAGAAAACTGCGGCAAAAATTAAAACCCTTTACCATACAAGTAATTGAAGATATATTATGTCAAATCCCTTCTTCCTCAGTGAAGTTCAGCAATTACGTTAACTACTGAAAAGGAAGAGGGGAAGTTTAATTTCAAGCTTTAGTAAAAATAATGGAGTCAAGACTTAAGAGCGCTATGATTGGGTAAACATATAGGACTTGGAAAAAAAAAAGCAGGTCTTTTTCCTGAGTCCTTGTATTTGCTCAAACCGTGCTAATGATTTAGATGCCCTTTATCTCAAAGATGCACTGTAAGGTACTGTATGAAGACGTCTTTTAAATTCAAGTGGAAATATATATCATGCAAAGTGAGTTTAAAGTAATCTCCAAAAAAATTATTTTGAAGAGAGAGAAAACTTGGCTAAGACTGGGTCTGGAGTAATTCAGATAGAGTATGGACTAATCCAAGTTGTAACTCTAATCTTTCATAAGATCAGCTATGGAGTAGCCTGACCCTTGAACCAATGCAATAAATTACTTTCAAATAAAAAAAAATCTCTGTACGGCCCCTGAAAAGCCATAGTGAGTCATTCGCCAATGAACGAAGGGCATCACATATACAATGGCGCAGTTTCTATATTTGCTGTATATAAATAAATAAATAAAAGCATGATCTCTATCAAGGATCATCACGGAATCAAGGCAAAAATGTCTCCTGTTTGTGAGTGACTTAAATATACAATATACACGATCTCTGCTTTTGTTTCTCTGGCTTTGTTTTATAAAAAGAGATCATTGAAACACCGATATAAGGCGCGTGTTTCAAATGTATCGAATATAAATACCCAATTCCCATCCTTTCCGTCTTTCCCCTCTCTTTTCTTTACTTATTCATTATGTTATATTCAGGAGCATTTAGAAAATCTATAAACAAAGTAGTCAAGCCACGCCGTTTTTACGGATTACCAGCATCTGCCATTAGCTTAGGAACAGATCCTCGAAAGGATAGAACAGTTCAGTTAACCCCCTTGAGAGGTGTCAATATCATCCATGATCCTCTTTTGTCCAAAGGTGAGTATTGATAAATATAAACGAATAATGGCTAATAAAAAAAAAAGGTACTGCATTTAGTATTGCAGAAAGAGAAAGACTGTCTATTCGTGGATTAGTACCACCTCGTTGTCAGGAGATGGATAAACAGTTACTTCGAATTAAGCGTAACTTGGATGCATTAGACACACCTTTAGCAAAGTTTGTCTTTTTAACTGCCCTCCAAGATCGTAACGAGACATTGTTCTACAAGCTGCTGATCACTCATTTAGAAGAATTGGCCAGTATCATTTATACCCCAACAGGTAAAAAAAATTTTATAGCCCTTTCCCACACCGACCCTAATTTTTCCATGTTTTCCCGCTCAGTGGGCCAAGCCTGTTTACTCTCTCACTCCATCTATCGTCGCTCTCGTGGTATGTACTTTTCTTCACAAGACAGAGGTGCTATGTCAGCTATGGTTCATAACTGGCCTCATGATGAAGTTGATGTCATTGTTGTCACGGATGGTTCCCGTGTACTCGGTTTAGGTGATTTGGGTGCCAATGGTATGCAAATCCCGATCGGTAAACTCAGTTTGGTAAATATGACAAAAAAGTAAATTGATCCGTGCCTTAATTAACATCTTTTTTTTTTTGCTGTAAATTAGTATGTTGCCGCAGGAGGTATCCGACCACGCTCGGTTCTACCTGTTGTCTTGGATGTTGGTACTAATAATGAATCATTACTACATGATCCTCTTTACCTTGGTATGGGTCACCCAAGACTAGATGGAGAGGAATACTATTCTTTTGTTGATGAATGGGTTACTGCTATTCAAAGTCGATGGCCAAGTAAAGTTGTAGCTTACTGTTAAAGTATGTGTAACTAACCTATGTGTAGATGCCCTTATCCAATTCGAGGATTTCAAATACCCTCACGCATACAACTTACTCAACAAGTATCAAAACAAGGTCACTTGCTTCAATGACGATATCCAATCCACTTCTGCCATTACCTTGGCTGGTCTTTTAGCCTCACTCAAGGCTCGTGGTCGTTCTCAAGACAGCCTTGCAGAGGAGCGTATTGTTTGTGTGGGCGCTGGTTCTGCTGGTGTCGGTGTATGTGAAGGTATCATTGATGCCATGGTCTCACAAGGAAAGGTTCGCTCTCGTGAAGAAGCTTACTCTCGCATCTGGATGTTGGATCAATACGGTTTACTAGGTAACCCCTCGATCGGTACCAACACATCATCATCATCAACAACCAATGGTGTCGAAAAGCGAACACTGGACGAACGTCAACAGTGCTACGTCAAATCTGACTTGCCTGATCGTCTCAATCTTGAAGAAGTCGTCGAACGTGTCAAGCCTACAGCTATTTTGGGTCTTACAGGTGTTCCTGGTGTGTTTACGGAGAAGGCTATTCGTACTATGGCCAAGTACCAAGAAAAACCCATCGTATTCCCTCTTTCAAATCCTGACACCCGCGCCGAGTGTACAGCTGAACAGGCCTTCAAGTGGACAGAAGGACGTGCTATATTTGCCTCAGGTAGTCCTTTCCCAGACGTGTTGTTACCCAATGGTAAGCTCGGCCGAACTAACCAGTGTAATAACTCTTACTCTTTCCCTGGTCTTGGTCTCGGCATCACCGTTTCAAGAGCGACTCGAGTGACCCCAAGGATGTTCCTCGAAACTGCAAAGACAATTGCTGATATGGCTACACCTGCTCAACTCAAGGAAGGTATCCTCTTCCCTGGTGTCAAGCATCTTCGTGAGGTCGCAAAGACTGTTGGTACTCGTGTTTGCGAAGTAGCTTATGAGGATGGTGTTGCTACTGCTGTTTTGAAAGAAGGCGAATTACTCAGTGAAGTCGTACAGAGTTCAATGTTCGTTCCTGAGTATGTTCCTATTGTCCATGTCCCCCATATTCACTAATTGTGCATTTTATTTATTATTTATTTGTATGAATATAGACTTTTGATAAAGAATAATATATTATTTAAAATATTTCTCAATACCAAAGGTGCATTTACAGGATTTTACTCTAAAATTAGACGAATCAACATTAGTTTTCAGACAGTTTCAAAAATAACAATTACTCTTTTTACCTGTAAAACCTTTAAGCCAGCACCGCACCGGAGTGGGACGAGGCAACCACATTGGAGGTGGCGATTTGTCTTTTGAAGACATTAGGTCGACCTTGACCATTCCAGATAGAAGGTGCAATGAGAAGCATGTTCTTAGCTGCCATTACATCACGATTCCAAAAAATATTGCAAGTGCTGCACTTCAATACTTGATGGATTTTTCTGATATCATCACCTCTTCTACACTTTGGATTCTGTAGGTCTTGGTTTAAGCAAGAGTTGCAGGTCTATAAGGATATTGTTTAGAATGTATGATCTATGATCATTGTTATACTAACCTTGAGGGCCTTGTACTCATTGATATCGAGAAGTAACAACTCTCCAAGGCCCTCTCTGTGCTTTAATTGCCTATAAATTTTGTTGGAGACACCATGTCAAAGACCTGTAAACCTAACATGGCCTTTATTTTTCAGCCCGTCACCAAAGATAACCAAAGGTATTTTTTTGCAGTCGCCTTCTTCAAAACGGTTTTTGTTCTTCCTCCTGTAAGATACGAATAATGCTTAGATTATACTAAAAAGAAAACAAAAAAAGTATATACCTTTCAGGTTGTGGGATAGGAACTGGGTGTTCCTCTTTGTATTTTTTTCTTCGTAATTTGTTATTTTTTTTTTGCCACCATTCAATAATATATTCGCGCTTTTTTGAATGGCCTTTTGAGACCCAACATAATTTAGCCATTTTAGCTTTGCAGGCTCAAAATTGTAAAAGTTTAACAAGACGTCCATGTGTTGCAGTATATAAGTTAGATATAGCATGTATTGTTAAACGGATGCAGTTTTCAGCGAAGGCATATCTGTTTCAATTCTTTCAATACCTAAGCTTTTTTTACGACCTTGTTGTAATTTCTGGCGTTTACAGTTCCATCCATACCGTAGTACGCAGCAGAGGGCAGGCGGTGTACATCGGTGCCTTCGTGGTAAGAGACAAAGGCATCCTTTCTTCCTGGGCCCACAGTACATGAACGAAAATGTTTATCTACTTCGTCGGTTGTAAAATCACTTAGCTCTAGAGAAGCGTCATCTGCTGCCAACGCCGGAAGCGCCTTTCTACAGAACAGCATTCTACACGTGTAGCCATCGGTGTACATTCCTTTAAAAAACATCCTTCCTCTTTGCTCGGGCATATCTTTGAGCTCTTCCCAACTACATGATTATCACTAACAACTTGAATATAAAAGCATCAAACAATAATATCTTCGAAATCCCAGCTTTTTAAAATCAAACATTTGGAAGAATTGCCTTTGGTTATGATCAAATGGGGGCCCATTGATTTGTTTTTCTTGTTTTGTCTCGAGGAAAATGCCTGTAAGGTTCTGAGCGCCGACCTTTATAAATCGCCAGCCCAATCCGGAATTCGGAAACAAACTAAAAAGTCTGGGAGGTACGAACTTGCTGGTACTATCTTTGTCAATTTGAGAAGGTTGAGCCATATGCAAATTTTCATACTTTTCTAGGATATGCCTTAAGACGGGTAAAATTTTGAAAGGTTCATTATTCAAGCTGGCTTTCGACACTAGAAGGGTGGGCATACGATTCTTCATTTCTAAAATTAAGGGATTCAAAAAACCGGAAAGACTAGAAGCCACATCCTAATCAAAATGGCCAAGTATTTCATTAGGTATAGAGGATAGTTTACAACGTACGAGTACTTCACTATATCATAGTTGTACACCAATTTTTTAAAGTAATCAACCTTTACATTCTAAAACACACAGGTTAATATGAATGCATTAGATAATTTTTTTTTGTTATCACTTACCGGATACTTTCTCTTCAGGGTATAGATGAAGTAATTACATATAATATTTTCGAAATTTTCAATGTAGTAATTATTATAATTGGTTACAACAGTTTCACAGGCAGTTGACAGAGATTGTCCATAGTTCCTTAACCCATTCTCTTCTACAAACAAGCTACCATTTGTGGTAGCAGAGGATAGATAAACAAATGAATTTGTGAGTTGATCAACGTCCAAATTTTCTTCATTCGGTCTTTCTTTTCGCCTGTTTCGATCGTCCTTTAGAATGGACTTGATCTCATCTGGACCAGCACGGATAATCTTGAAATAGTATACCAAAAGCTTTGCTAAAAAAACTCATTGGTCAACTTGGTTAGATGCTTCAATATAAAGTAATTCACAAACAGCTGTGCTTTCAATATCACTTCCCTGATAAAACCTGATATTGCCTTGATCTTCTCCAAGGAGTTGGCTTTTTTGGGGGGCCTCTCTACAGAAGTTTGCAAAAGGAATGGAAACAGTATACCTTTGACAATTTGAGCCAAGTTTGATTTGTAGAAGCTCCTCTAATTTCAGGTTGTAGTTCCTACAGGCGCGACTTCTTGCAGATTTGTGTCCCTCCTCTTGGCAAGAACTACAGATTATTCTACTTGTAGTGGATGATGCTTCGGAGGTAGCTGCCTGATGCCTTCTCTTTACGTCCTTTTTTGCTTTTATTACATCAGAAGTATCTTTTCTCTTGGTACCTTTATGCAAATTAGCTTGTGAGACATTAAAAATACATCAAGCATTTCTTTTTACCTGTCCTTTTTGAATTTTGGGCACGTAATGCTTCTGCGTTATCATTGGATTGGATATTTTCTATCTTTATGTGTTTTTTAGAGCAATGAATTGTTCCACTTCAGGATAAATAGGTATACGAGGCATTAAAGATTAGAAAAAGAAAAAGAGATCAATACAACATTTTATTGATATTGTTTGTTGTAACTTTGTAGGCTAAGATTAACGATGTTAAAAAGAAAATCCAAAAAAAAGGTACAGCTACATGTCATATAGGTTTTTTTTTTTTTCGAAATGTCATGGATGTCCTGGACAAGCTCAACAAGCATGACCTTTATATTGTTGTGGACTATTACAGAATTCATCATTACCAGTACGTCGTGGATGCGGCCGAGAGTAGAGACTATAAACTTTTGTTTATGCCTCCATACTGTCGGAGTAACCGAGTGTCACGAAAAATCGTGTTTAAATTTTCTCCATCTAGCTTGATAAAGCGCCATTTATAGCTTGAATTAGGAAAAAGAGAAAATAAACGAGGTTGAGGTCTTCTTTGCCGTTGCTGTTCAGGCTGCTGTCGTTGTGCTTGCACATTTTTCTGCTCGTAAAGATCAAGTATAAATGCCATTACATTTAAAACTGTAAATGGATTTGCTGTGATAATTTCTTTATTTAGAGGTGGTTGCTGTAGCCTGTTCTTTATAGGCTGTATAATCCTGTCTATGTGAACCTGTAAACTCGGAACAAGATTTAGGGTGTCCTGAGCAAGAAAATCTTCTGGCATATCCGACCTCGCAATGTTCGTTAAAACTTCATGGAATATATAGTTGTATACTAGCTTTTTTACTACCGACATGCTTAGATTCTAATTGTATATATATTTCATTAATATATAATCGTAAGTATACGTAATATATCTAACTTAAATTACTTACACCATGCTCAATTTTTAGTTTATATACAAAATAATTTCCAATATACTGTTCAAAGTTTTCAACATAAAAGTTATTATATGTAGTTGCTACAGTCTCACATGCAGACGATATGATTTGTCCTAGCCCACAAGATTGTTTTTTTCAACCAGCAGATTTACATTTTCCAAGCTTTGCAGTAGACTGAAGGTTGCTTCAATGTCCGATAATCTTGGATACATGCGTTGAAGTGCGTCTATTGTTATGCTTTGATATATCAGTCGGCAGACTCTGTACCAAAAATTTTGATCAAATATATCATTGGAGAGATTATCAATGTTGTTCGAATTGCTCAATATGTAATAATTTACAAATATTTGCGCTCTATACATCACCTGTCTTAAAAAAGAAGACAGTTCAATTGTTCTTCTTTGATATCACGCTAGCTTATCATCCTCTTCTTGCTCATCGCTTGTTAAAAAAGACCCAAGAGTTAAAGATATCATAAATCTTTGATAAGATTCGGGAGAAGCCATACTCAAGCGTTCTTTGAGCGTAAACTGGTGGTTTTTCGTTTTTTTTTTTATTACGAATGAGCTCTTCGGTATCAGGGTATAGAATAGGACACATTCTTGAGAAAAGTGAGACATATAAAAAAGATAAAGAGATACAAAAAAATGGCTGTTGTTAATACTTTTTATCGTATGTACATTATGATATATTATTTTTGTATACATTTATATTATCACTTGCAAGATGAAATTTTACTGACCCTGATTCTTCTTTATGAGATCTCCTCCATCAAAAATTAGCCTTTTACCGCTATCTCGAATTTCTAGCTAGTTTTTACAGATCACCTATATTTATGTGCTATTCACTCGATATCCGTCTTGTAAAATTTTGATTCATATAAAAATTGACGTCGCCAGTGTAGAGTTATACGTGGTGAAGCTGTAAATTAATGCAAACAATAATGTCTGAAAAAGAACCGAGTCTGTCTCAAAAATAAAAGTAAATCATCTAATTTTATTGTTGCAAACGTCTCAAAAAAAAAAAAACGTGAATCGTCTAATTTTAAATTTCAAAGCATCTCAAATTGGAGTACGGTGCATTTAATACTTTAAGCGGTAAAAGACTGAGTGTCATCTTAAAAATGTTCAGTGACTACATTTTTTACTTCTTTCTCTTATTGCCTCATGTCGAATATTTATGCTTTAGAACCACATACAAAGTAAAGATAGGAAGAAAGAATACAAGACTAATTGAAGCTAATCTACTCCTTTTTATATATTTATAAAGCGCCAAGGTTATTTTATACACAACTGCTGGTGACATTGAGATTGAATTATGGGGGAAAGAAGCACCAAGAGCATCACGTAACTTCATTCAACTCTGTCTTGAAGGTTACTATGACAACACGATATTTCATCGCATCGTTCCAGGGTTTTTAGTGCAAGGAGGTGATCCTACTGGAACAGGACAAGGTACATATATACATATATATATACATTAAATTATGCATTGTTTAATAACCAAAAGAATAAAGGTGGAGAATCTATTTATGAAGACGGATTTCCAGACGAATTTCACTCACGTTTACGATTCAATCGACGTGGACTCGTCGGTGTCGCCAACACAGGACAAAACGACAATGGATCTCAATTTTTTATCACACTCGATCGAGCTGATGAATTGACAAAGAAGCACACTTTATTTGGCAGAGTGGCGGGTGACACGCTATTCAACGTGATGAAGATGACCGAGCTTGAGCTTGATCAGAACGACCGGCCACTGTATCCTCCTCGTATCAAGAGGACTGAGGTCGTAATCAATCCATTTGATGATATTGTGCCTCGTATCTCTGAACGTGAACAAAAATTGGCTAAAGAACTTGAGAGGAAAAGGGCCGCAGAAGCTGCAGAACAGGCAAAAAAGAAGAAGAAGCCTCAAAAGTAAAAAGAAAAAAGAGTCTTTACAATATACCCTTACCCATATCTCTCTCTTAGGCAGCTAAACTTGTTGTCTTTTGGCGAAGAAGCAGGAGACTTGATGCCCCCAGAAGAGAAAGAGGCAGAGAAAAAGACAGTAAAAAAGAGCGCGTATGATTTTGTGGAGACAGCAGCACCACCTCCAGAAGAATTACTCCAAGAACTACAAAAACCAGTTAATAAGGAAAGGCAGAAACAAGAAGAAAAAGAACGACAAAAGGAAGAAGAAGAACGAAAAAGACAGAAAGAGGAGGAAGAGCGAAAGAAGCAAAAGGAGTTGGAAGAAGCAAGACGAAAGAGAAAAGAACTGGAAGAGAAAAAAAAGCAGGAAGATACAGCAGAGTCAAGGGCAAGCGCTATTGAAAAGTTAAAGCAAGACATTCGTAACCTGTCCAAGACAGCGTCTCAAGAGGAAGCAGAACCTGTGGTCAGAAGGGAAAAGAAAATGTCCTTGGTCGAGCAGGAACGTGAAAAGTATGCAGGTCAAAAGAGAAAAAGAGCAAAAAAGGGAGATGACTCGGATGTAAGTTATTGGTACCAATCCACAATCACATATGTAGTTGACATTTGCTTTTAGGTTTTCAATAAACTCATGGCTTTCCAAAAGAAGCTTTCTTCTGTTAAGGAAGAAACAGTGATTCCAAAGAAGGAATTACCGCCCTGTGAGCTTCACGGCATCCCAGGCTGTGAATCATGTCGCGATATGACAAATATTGAAGACGACGTCACCGATGAAGGATGGATTGCGCACAAACTGGTGTTTGAGAAGGACTTGAAAGGAAAAGACCTGATGCGGCGAAGAGAGACCGTGGATGATTATGTTGTGATCGATCCTAGAAGCAGACAGGCCAAGGCCATTCAGGAAGAATATGAACGAAAGAGAGGCACGAGGACAGGTGATTCTCAAAAGAGAAACCATGATGAGGATAAAAAATATAGAGAAGAGAAAAGATCAAGAAGTGATCGATATCGTAGAAGCCGTAGTAGATCAAAAGACAGACATGATAGCAGAAGACGATGATAAATATATTTAAAATGTAATGCCACATCATAGTTTATGCTTTTTCTATAGTGTTTGAACCCATTTCTTTTTTTTTTTTCTGTTCTATTCATTCCTACATTTGATCACTTTAAAACAATAAGGGAAACAACTATGCTTCTGAAGGAACATCTCATAGATCCTCACATCTAACAATGATATTCTTTTATTCTTTTCACTCATTTGAATAATGGAGAACATGTATAAATGTTTATACTATAAAAGAGAACTTAACAAGATAGTATGATCACAAGTAACGGTCTTGAAGGGTATTTTGTCGTTTGTATAAAGGTTTTTTAAATTTATTCATGAGGATTTAGATATTTACTTTAACTATTCATTGATACATAATAAAAAGGAAAAAAAATGGCTGTACACATTAATAAGAATAAAATAGAGAAAAGAAAGGGGAGGGAAGCAGAAGGGAAAGGGGGGAACATTAAGTAAAGCGTATTTTACATATTGTAAACATACATCAGCTCGTTTCTTTTACACCATTTTCTCTCTTAGAGGAGGCTTTTATCCTACTGTGCGCTTAACCTTTTTTGTCCTTTTTCTTTTTTTTTTTTTTTGTTTGTGCTTTATTTAATCAGTTTTATCTTTTCCTTTGCCCTTTTCTTGTTTAGTTCTTTTTGATGAATCGTCTTCTTCATTTTCCTCGCATTTACGCTTTAATCCGTTAGAAGTAGATGTTGATGATGACGATGGTTCTACACTATTTGTAGGCAACGAAGATGACGAGGAAACAGTAGGTGGGTTTGTTCTTAAAGCCGCTGTCTCCCCACGAGTGGTTGGTGTCGCTGGTGTAGTCGGTCTTGGTTGTGTTGATCGTGTTCGTCTAGAGTCGATTTCCATACTTGCGAGAATAGATCCCATAAAGTGATTTATTAAGCTCATGCCTTGTATGACTCTTGAGATAAAGAGTACCCTTCTGCTTATAGCGCGCTGTATGCACAAAGTATAAGCGTTTGTTCCTGTAGTACACAATTAAACTTACATTATCTTCACTTAATCCTGCTCTTAATTGTTCAGCCGTATCTCGCATGTGGGGTGCTGCTGTTTCAATTAGATCTGCTAGTTCCTCTAAAGCCATACCAATTTGTGACAATGGAGGACCTCCGTTATTTCTCATTGAATTTCTGACTTCTTGCAATTGTTCACTTGTCGAACTAGTTCCAAACGAAGGTATAGAGGATTCTACTAGACATTAGCCCTTTGTTTTTTTTATTATTTTCCCTCTTTTTCTTACCGTCTGTCAGATTATTAGACTCTTGTAGCATAGATCTAACATTTCTTATGGATACTAAGGTTCTAGCCAATCTAACTTCCACGCTGGGCTATACAAAAGAATAATCAAGTTAGAGAACGCATGCAGCTGCAAGGGGGCTTCACTTACTGGAAATCCTAGTGAAGAAGCAAAAGGAGATCGCTGCTCTCCAGACGAACCTCTGTGACTAAAGCTGAAGGCAAAGGGTGATCTGAAGAGACTGGATGCAGCTGAGAGTCCACTTGTTCTATTTGGCTGCTTTGATTGTTTAGAGTTTAATATTAAATTAAAAAAAAAAAGAAAACTTACGTTATTTGATGTTGAATCTGTAGTTGGTGTTGTTGTCTGTGTTGAAGGGCTTCTGCTTCTAGTACCCGAAGTGAGGCCATTCAAGACTGAGGAAATCAACTACCGCAGTTTATATATTTTGTCTTAGTCGGAAATATATACACACATATGCATTATCATATACTTACAGAATGGTTATCGTTGGGTTCACCAACGGCTGAGTCAAGGGTTATAAAAGCATATCCCTCCATCATTGGAAAGCGACTTGAAAGGTTTGAAAAGGGGAAAGGACGTCCGTTGAGCCTAGAGCTACGAGTGGTATTTGTAGTTCCAGGATTAGGATCATCTATGGATGGGGGAAACATTAGCTGAATACTAACGTTTATAGCTCAATACTAACCATTTTGTGGATTATGAGGAGCATCTGCTGGTCTGATGACTAGATGAATGACTTTACCATTATCCAAATTAGCTAATAAAATAACAATGAATCCACTCTTGCCATACACATTTATATATAGTGAGTATACCATAATCAGTCAAGTACTTATCGTCCTTCAAAACTCTTCCTTGAAATATTAAACGCTGTCTATTACATTCAACATCAAAGGCAATTTGTATTTCATGCTTTAGTTGCAAAACTGAAGCATTTCGAGGCAAAGTAACAGAAGTTGTGCGTTGTTCTAGAGATTTAATTTGTAAAGCAATCTTTTCAATGCCAACATCAGAATTTTGGGTATCATTGGTATTATTTTCAGTCATTTGAAGTTTCTTGTCTGAAGAGGGGAGAAAAAAGAAGAGAGAGAGAAAAAAGAAAAAAATAAGCGCTTATGAGGGACTAAAATAAGTTCACCCCAAGCTATTTTTTTTTTAAGAATCAGCCCCTATTGTGGAAGCCATTCAATAGTGTTGTATATCTTTAGAGGACGAATATGTGCGTGTGTATAGAACAAATGATATAAAGAACTGTATGTTTTATGTCGTAATAAATGGGTCTCTTATAAATTGAATTAACTTGTAGAGCAAAAACCAAGCCGCTAAAAAGTAAGTAAAGAGTTTTAACAAGAGCTTCTTTAATGAATTTCTTCCCTTGCCTTTTATTTAAGCTAAAGCATAAAAGAGAGGCTCTTTATATGATGTGTGTAATTGTTACATTTTACTAGAAAAAGCTTTTATTTGTGATATAATGGATGGTGTTTATTTCTGAGCCTCGTCTTGATAAATTTGACAGCTAATATAAAACGTATATCAATTCATTTTCCATGATATCACAAAAGCGTGTGATGCCCTTCATGAATTGTTGTAGTGTTTACTGTCCCTGTAATGCTCACTTCTAATGCATTGAGAGGATTTAAACAGCGATTACGTACCTTCAAAGTCTCCTCCGGATTTCGCAGTCCTCTGTTACTTAAGCGTCATAGGTGAAGTACGACAAATATGCTGTATGAAAGACTGTAGGTCAACACTACATACACCAGAAAATAGGCTAAATAATGTAAATGCGAATATATCATAATTACACGTGATCTTGCTTCTCTGTTGATCAAGCTGACAACAAAAAAACTAGAGTAAAAAAAGAAATAACAGTATTTCTTTTTATTCTTCTTCTTCTTGAAAAGAAACAAATCAAGATAGTAACTTTATAAAGCCATGTTGCGTGACGCCACACATCCAAAAGGTTTGCTGGACGACATCATAGGTAATGGGCAGAGGTGCGCACATAATATTAGTCTAATCCCAATTTTCGTGCGTGTGCAGTGCTGGCCTTCCTTTTTAACCTGTAAACAATCAAAATGACTCAAAAAACTATTTACAGGACATTCTGTAGTCACGTCTGTGTCGGTACTCAAAAAGAATATACCAACGCTTTGAACCTAGAAGTACATCTAAAAGACGCGCACGGTATGTTTGAACAAAAAGAGCTTGATTTAACCAGGTTGTGAAACTAACAATTTATTTGTTGGAAGGCCAAAAACAGAAGAAGCAGAAGCAACGAAGTAGCAAAGTACGTTCATTAAAATATATATACATATATAAAAGAGACTCTTTGTGATTAAAATGATCTTCTTTTTTCTTCCTCAGAGCTGTGTATATCAGCAAAGCTCAGCTACAAGGCTTTGGAAGTGTTGGTAAAATTAGTTTGCAAAGCTTTTTGAGATCTAATAAATTATGTTTTGTGTAGAACAACTACAACACATGGTATACGTACGTTGCCTGCAATGCTCACTATTCGAAAATGGACAATTTGATTTCCCATAAAAAAACATACAGTAGATATTATTCAACGTACAGTTTGCTTTGAGTTTATTTAAACTATTTGCTGTAGCAATAGAAATGACTGAAGGCGAACCAGCCATGAGCATTAATATTCCCGAGCAAGAAATTGAGGATAGTTCGCGTCTTGGCAAAAAAAAAAAAAAAAACATGAGACAACATAAACCAAAGCACTTTCAATTTCGCAACACCACAAGAGGCAGCTATCAGAAGAAGTTTGCTCAATTCATTCGAAATTAAAAGCACTTTCTTGTCCTTGAAAACCAGCAATTCTTGCACCTCTGTCAATATCAACGTATCAAAAGACGACCTACATACATTGTCATCTTTTTGGGGTGTTCCAGTCACTCTTGGACTTGAAGTCGGTGAAGAAACAATCAAAAAAATAGAGAATCTACACTTTTTTCAGAAGACTACCTGCATCACTTTCTCGAAGGCTCCAAGTATTCCGGATTACTGAGACAGCAAGAGTATGAACAAATAAATAATTCTTTGCTAAAAGTGCTGAACCACAATCGTATTTCTGCTTTTATATCGAAGAAGATTATACAGCCTTTGTCGTCAAATAAACAATGTATTTCATACACAAGCTAAAGTCATCTTAAATATTAACATAATACCTCATATTAAGCCTACAATATTGATTCACAGCAATCATAGCTTATAGATGTAATTGTTTGACATTTATTCTTGTGTTTAAAGATCGATTTCTTTTTTTTATCATGAACCTCTTTCTTTTCTCTGTTCATAAAAAGTTTTATCCCATCTTGTCGTATTCTTATATTTGTAAGGTAAAACCATTTTACTCATTAATGATATCACAACCAAGGTTGGAAGAACAAGCCCCATTATTGGACTGTCAGTGGCCAGCTATTAGCAGGCGCGATACAGATACTGCTTGTAAATTGTATTGAGCTATACAACAGAAAGCCGTCCATGGATGCTCATTATGAAAGGTTTAGAACAAAGTTTATGAACGGTAGCACATCCAATTTTACAGACAAATATGAGGGAGTGAAAATTGTCTTTAAAATAGAGGACCGATCAAGAAAACTCATCACAGATACCATGGTCTTTAATGCTCATGTAGCCTCAAGCTTACGCTTCGATAAAGACAGTGCGATTCCTGAAGTTGATTCTTCAATATATGACTTTAATCCTTCAAAAGGAACATTAGTAATCACTAAGAAGCATAAAGGCAGCCAAAGAAACAATTTCCAAGAAAGCAGAAATTAGCAATCCTACAAGTCTTTTTTTTTTATCTCTTGAATATAAAGCGCTGAATAATTCCATCATGTTTTGATCAATGTGCTGCGTTATTTCTTTATCGTTAGTCTTTATTCCTTGGTTACAACATCACTCTAAAAATAGGACTACAAGTCCCCTTGCAAAAGGGAATTCTTTGCCTTTGACCTTTTTGCTAAGCAATTTTTCATTTGTTGAAAATCCGCTCAAGATTTTAGGTTGCAGTTTGCTCATCTTCTGACTCAAACGAGGTCTTTTTCAGTTCGGATAAATCGAACCTTTTTTTTTCTTCCTTCGAAATTCAAAATGTCGCTTAGTAATGACGAAGGCAGTCAAAGTAAAAGGCAGAGAGTAAGCCGTGCATGGTAAATATGAATGTATTAACCTTACTCATACTGATAATATCTCATAGTGACATATGTAGAAAAAAGAAGATAAAATGCGATGGAACATTGCCTATTTGTAATAATTGTCAGCAACTTGATACAGAATGCACTTACAAGGATACAACGAAAAAAGTGAGTCATTGATAAACGTAGAATTTAAACTCATTCTATTTATCAATAGCGAGGTCCTCCAAAAGGGTATATTGAAGCTATTGAGAATCGATTACAAAAATTAGAAGGTTATTTACAAACAATTGCAGAAAATAAAGATAACAAAGAAGATCCAAAATTGAAAGAAATACTACAAGAATTACAATCTCCGTTAGAAACGTCTTTTGGTGAACAGATAAAGTCGAGACCACAACGTAGAAGGCAACGCAACAAGTTACAGCAACAACAGCAACAACATCAGCATCATCATCAATCAGATAGTCCACCCTTGATTCAAAGTCCTACACTGAGTCACAGTGATATACCCGAAACACCTACTGAAGAAGACGATGCTGCGGGACAGCTTACCATGGACGAAACAGGCCAGGTGAGATACCTCGGTAAATCCTCAGGGTTCTACTTGCTATCCAACAGTAGAACGTATCAAAATGGTGCCTTTCATTTCTCAGGTTTCCAGCACAAGGTGACAAAAGAATCAGCCAAGAAGAAATATCCTGTGGATCCATTTGAGCTGCCACCACAGGATCTATCAGAACACCTCATTCAATTATACTTTCTTCATTTTTATCCAGTGCTTCCCATGTTTTATAAAAAGCGCTTGACATGCCCTAGCTGCCCATCAGAGCCCTTATCTCCTCTTTTGCTGAACGCAATCTATGCAGTAGCTTCGAGAATCAGCCCTGACGTTCGTGTGAGATCTGATTTGGCGTCTCCCGATACGGCAGGAGATGTCTTTTTTGAACGAGCGCGCTGCTTGCTAGATGATTATTATGACACACCCAAGATATCAACTGTACAGGCATTGTTGCTACTAGCAAGTCACCAGATGGGCGCAATGAAACCGGCAAGAGCATGGCTGTACAGTGGTATGGTAAGTTCATTATTGGTAGCAAAAACACAATTATATTGATCTGTATTACAGGCATTTCGAATGGCACAGGACTTGGGTTTGAATCGTAATTGTGATCACTGGAACATATCACCTGAAGACAGGGAGCGCCGAAAGCGTGTGTTTTGGTGTTGTTTTATTGTCGACAGACTGATCAGTGCAGTCTACGGTCGATCGTCCAACTTTGAAGAAAAAGATTGTGATGCGCCTTTCCCTTCTGTAGATGACGATGAAGCCATTACGTCCAGTAAGGAACCGTCTAGACCACCAGCCAGTCTGCTTGAAACGTTTATTCAGAGCATCAAGATATGCGATATCCTTGGCCACGTACTTAAAAATATTTATTATGCAAAAGCCAAACTACACACGTCTTCACAGTACGCAGATCAAATCTTAACAACTCTCAGTCGTCAATTGACTCGGTGGCACCAAAACTTGCCTATGTCACTACAGTATAAGTTGCCGAATACGCAGATAGGTGAAAAGGGGCCAGACCCTCCTGCACCTATCTGTCAGTTACACTTAATCTATTACACTACAGTTATCTTGCTACACAGATCCTTTATACCAGGACCAGCTCAGTCCAAATCCTTGGTGTCACAGCCATGCTACAAGATATGTCTCTCAGCTGCATTATCAATATTAGACATTGTCAACATCATGTTGGAAGAAAATCACCTGAGATACCTTTACAATTTTGCAGTTTATTTCGTTTTTACAGCCGGTATCATCTTTATCAAGACAGCGTCCTTTGGAGACCCTTATGATGCGTTTGAGGCCAAGATCAATATCAATAAAATAATGAAGGCACTGGATGAGCTCGAAACGACGTGGATGAACGCTGCTCGATGTAGCAACATCTTGGGCGAATTAGCAGGATTGAGAGATATAAGACTAGAAAGCAACGAATACGTGCCGAAAAAGGAAGCCAAACAGCCAACTCCTCCTCCAGCTATAGCTGTGCCCAATTCACCGGAAAATGGCACCGAGTCTGAATCGAAAATAGACAAGGAATGGAGTGATCCGAAAGATATGGGCCTTCCCTTGTTCAATTCAACTTCTCAGATACCTATCTCTTCTGTGCGTGATCGACGGTCGCAATCACCTTCATCCAGTGATCCGAACGGTCGACAGTCGTCATCACCTGAACGATCTTCTCTTCTGGACATCACACCAGCTATGGACCCATTCGCCGCACCAGGAATTATGGCAAATCCAGCACAACAACAACAGCAACAACAACCACAAGCGCCATTTGATCCTTTGTCTTCGGCGTTTTGGGGTATGCCAACCTCGTTAGATACAGATGCGTGGAATACGTACTTTGGGTATCTTACTGGGCAAAATAACAACAATAACAACAATAGTAATGCGCCCATAGCATCCCTTTTGCTCTCCAGCACAGATGATCTCTCTTCTCCGGTCACTTCTTCATCTCCATTTATGGCTGGAACGCCAAAGACTGAATCAAGAGCGCGATCGTCTATGCTAAGCAACAGCATTTCACTAGATTTGCCAAGCTCGCCTTCAAAAAGTGTACTGCTTGGATTTTTGGACAATGGCAATAATACAAATTCATCCTCGACTCCTGTTTTCGTATCGTCTCCCACCTCATTAGATCCTAGAACATCATTTGAGTCAAGTAGTAATAACAACCAGGCATCTAAAGCATCGCCATCTAATGATATATTATATTGGTAATTTATTAAAATAAAAGATCCCTTTTGAAAATTATAAATATTTTATACATGAGTAAACAATTCAATTTGCTTTCAGCTTTTTATCCAACTTCATCTTTGGAACAGATACCGTATTGAAAGCCAGAGAATAAAGGACAAAGGCAAGACGATAGAGACCATAAGCAAATGTAACCAAGGAAACCAACACAAATGAGTACAGATCCAAGTTGTTTGCCTTGAAGAATGAAAGATCTCGACGAACATCCCTTCTCTGTTCAATCTTTCCATCCACATGGGTAAACATGACCTCTTCTACCAGATCAGCTCCTCGCTGCTTACCGCGCGCATTTCTAATCTGAACCAGTGCCTTGAACCTGCCAACGTTTTGTTTGTACTTGCCTGTGGGATCATCAACGATATCCTTCACCAATTCAGTTGCCTGATCTTGCCTCAGTGTTCGCTTAAACCAACGGCCAATGCCACGCTCTTCAGCATTTATAGCATTAGCGGGTTGATCAGAGAAGAAGGGGAATACAGCTACAGGTACAGCAGCATGCATTGACTCGTATAAGGAGCCTACACCACCGTGTGTGATGAACAGGCAAGTAGAAGGATGATGAAGAATGGCGACTTGAGGTGCCCAGTCAGTGAAGGCGATGTTGGAGTTGCCAGCAGGGTTTGTGAAGAAACTGTTGATATCGTAGGTTGTGTTAGATCGAGTGGTAATCATATCAGGGAATAGATCTCGAATGCCACGAGTAGACCATATGATGCCGTCAATATGCTTGGTTTCCATATTTTCAAGCAAGGCTGTCAAGATGAGCTT
>NW_019671916.1:1720086-1727517 GCF_002708625.1 Rhizopus microsporus ATCC 52813 | reverse complement strand
CCAGATCAAACGTTTCTTGAGCTGATCCAATAGTCAATTGGCTTGCTGCAGTAAGCAAAGCAAGTGTGATGGTAGATAGCTTCATTAAACAGACGAATGAATACAGTAAAGAGAAGTTAAACTTGTCCCCTTTTTATATTCCTTTTATATTTAAAGCTATGTTGATCTTCCTGCACAATTCATATAGAAATAAATATATCTGCATGAAAGAAGTACTATCGAGTGTAACAAGCAATAGGTTGGTTATCTGAGTAATATGTACAAATAGTAATGACAAAGTAGCTCATGCAAAAGGTACTCTTTTATGCTTGATAAATGAAGGAAACAACATGAATTGCATGACGCGTAACAGAAACAAGCTCTTGATTTAGTTCATCTGATGTTTATTAGAACTCTTATCTCAGCCATCGTTGTGTACTAGAAAGGAAAGTAAATATTTACTTTCAGTTATATTTTTAAATCTTGATAGACACAAAGAGACTATAACAAAGATGCAAGTTAACGACAGCCATAGTGAGTATCATAACGAGGGCAGGACCGTATGGGTCCTTATTTTCAGATAATGCAAGAATATGGATGACTAATTCTATGGAAAGGCTTAAAGGTATTCAGTCAACAAAGAAACAAAAAAGCATGATCAAGCATATTGATACTACAGCAAGAGGAATGAGAATAAAATACTGTGGCTTTCTTGTTAGTTTGCCGAAATGAGCACAAATGATGTGGTACATTTCTCTCTGAGCCACGCTTTTTTATTTATAGTTTAAATAAAATAAAGTTTTTTACGTTTGACATATCATTTCAAAGCGCATTCATCGTAGTTCTTCCGCTTTCCAGTTTTAAGTCACCCGACGAAGGTGGTTTTCCTAAAACTACGGCTAGATCGCAAAGCCAAATTACGCACATTGCTTATGTAAAGGCTCTTTAGCGTCCTATAGTCATCAGGACTTGTCTTATTCACTCTAGATCTAATAGATCCAACAATGATGACAGCTCATCTACCTTTCAAAGATACATCTAAACAACCGATTAACAAGCCAGTGGTTGTCGAAACCACTTATTGGGCGTACCTTAGTCACCCAGTTCTATCTTTTTTGATATTACTGTCCGAAGAGAGTCTGATAATGAGATTTACAAACTTGCATTCTATCAGCTTGAATAATTTGTTAGCTTCAAAATGCTCAGGTCTGGAAATAATTGCTATTTAGAAATTAGTTTTGACTGTGGTGCCTTTCGAAACGAAGCACTGAAATTAAGCTTTCGATTCGATAACGGTCAATATATCATTTGACCTGCTCATGTCTGCAAGCCAGGCACAATCATTAAGCGTGTCACTCTGCAGACGTTGCCTTGGTTGATACCTGACCTGTTATTAGAAAATTTACGTTTAACACTTAGTAATTATGGAAAAATCTGAGATAGAGGCGTCCACACTCATACTGTTACCTGTTCATATATCGGAACTGCATATACGGTTCTAGGTCGCGCTCCTGAACTTTCTCAGCTTTGAACTGACCCATGTTTTGCCCTGGGTTAAGAATGATAAGACTACGGGGCTTCCATGCTTTATTCATGCGTACTGGAAGGGTATGCCCACGTATTGTAAATATTACCATGTGCTAAGTCATAGTGCTGCAGATTGTAAGGATATAGGGCAGTTCGATTGATAGAATAGTATTACCCACAATAGAATGATGCACTTTAGATTCATTTGGCGTTCTGATGAATAGTATAGCACCAGTAAAGCTCTTGAGGTATTGATTGTAGTTGTTGTTGTTAGTAGTCGGTAATGGTAGAATAAAAGCAAAGAAGTAATAAACCTTTGCTTTATCCTTTTCATTAGAAGTTGGAGGAAGAACTCATAGCAAAAAGAAATTAGGTTGTACTAAAAGAGGCCGGAGTACTAATTAAGGTACATGTAATTAAGTCAAATGTAATCTCACACGTAAAGATTCGTATTAGACATGGTCAAATACGACAGTTCCCATATCTATCAAACTTGAAGTGGGCACTTTATGATTGTAAAGTATTTATGTCTGAGCCTATCCCCCACACCATAATAAAATGTTCACTTTTTGTTGTAGTTTATCAATGGTGAAGGAGCCGTTGTTGCGAAGTTGTTTTCCATGCATTTTCCAGGTAAGCCGCGGACTTTATTTGTGTTTTTCTGTACCTGCACTTGCATATCTTTGCTGGATAGCGCCCAGGCGGCTAAAGTCCAATGTTTGATTATTTGTATCACAGTTGGCGGCAGAGAAATCATTTGTAAGATCATAGGATATGCATACTATGCTGTCGACACCTGTGTTTCCAGCTTTTCCTTTTGATCTTTTGTTCCTTAAGGTATTGAATATTCCTCAGAGTTAGTTTACAAAATGAATGTAAGCATAACCTTCTTTTTAGATAAAACTGAGCAAAACATCTTCACTTGGAGTTGCAGATGCATTCACCTTCCCTTTTCCCCCTAATTTTCTCTGTTGCCTTGAACAATCGTTCTAAAAGTTTCTATCCATATAAAGGAGCTCTCTTACAGTTGATCTGCTGTACTTTGGTGTATGACGGTGTTGAACAGTCAGGCTGCACTTGTTCTTGATTTCCTATATCTGGAAATCTAGCGCCTGAAGACTGTATAAAGCATCTCTGCCCCTTCACTTCCATCACTTATTTGAGGGAAGCTCTGTTGCCTTAGAGTATCTAGACGGTGTTTTTTGACATTAATCTCTTGTTCATCCTGTTTATTTGTCTGAATTTTTGAAACATAGTCTCTGAGAAGCAACTCATTGTTCCATTACCTCATGGGCTGTTCAATCTTATATACATATTAATCAATACTAAGCTTATGAGGCAACTTGAGATTGGTTTAAGACATAAAGAAACCGAAAGAAAAGACAAGGACAAGCATTTGTGAGGATTCATTTACTCCTGAACATTCCAATAAAGAGAAAGTACAAAGAAAAAGAGAAGCTTATTTATACGTTTAGCGTATTGCAAGTTATACACTCTTTCCGGAAAGTAAATTTTTTTTTTTTTTTTTGTAAAATGGTATACTTTATTCAAGTACCGCCAGTTAGCTTGTACTTATTAAAGAAAATAATAAAGAACATAGAAGTACGGAACAAAATAAAGGTTGCGTTAACCTGAGCGAGATGATTTTAGACGCTCTCTATAGATATTTTCATCATGTATTCGCTTGATTGCTTGTGTTGCTCGTGCAGCAGCTTCATCGGGCCAGAAGGTACGACCATCAAATCTGGAAAGTAAATTCGCCTGTGATCGAAAATAATGCCACATGATCCTTGCTCTGACTCGCTTGTCCCGTCCTCTTTGCTCTCTGGCGTGTATCTGGAACGTTCCCCAATAGTCTCTTCTGACGCCCTGGGTTCTCTCTGTCCTCCGTTCCTTTTTTTTGTTTAAACTTCTCCTGGATAGTTATCGCTACCCTCCCCAGAATGCACCTTGGTGGTAAGTAAAACTAATATTAGGATATGTGCTCTAATACTAACATACTCTTTCTCTCTTTTTCTACATATACTCATTATCTCTCTCTCTTTTGATATAATGTCGCTTTATTCAAACGTGTTTTTCTTTGTCGTCTTTTTACGAAAATATTTTTTTTTATTTTACAACAATATTTTATAAAACTAACGTCAATAATTAATAAAAATACAGTATAATTTGGCTCATTTTGCTGTATCGTTGACCATTACTACAGTGCATTACGTGTCATAGGCAACCAATGTGATTAGTAAGCTCGTCTGATTGGGTACTTATGGCCCATTGACTGAGCTATGGCTTATGAATTACTTTATGTTCTTGATTGACCACGCAAAGACTCAACTCTTCCGTTCCTCACAACAACAGGCACCTTCAAGCTTATCAGCACTTTCTTTTCAAGAACACTTATTAACTACATATCCCACTCCTTTACCCCTGTCTCACTATATGGTGTAGATAGTCCCTTTCCTCACACATTCAACAAAAGAAGCACACGCGGTTACAAAATCCTAATGACCATGTCGTATCTACCCTATAAATACTTAATCTTGTCGTATGAGATTACTATAAATCTATACTCTAAGGATGAATAATGCAAAGAGGCTAACAACAAAACACGTTATTAGCTAATAATGTGACATACTCAATTCTTATGGGTCATAATTAAATCGGTTACTTATGTCGTATATAGGGCTTCGTGATATCTTCGTCATGGTAAATGGCTTGTCAGAAGATGTCAACAGCAAGAAAACGGTGAAGGAAAGAACAGTAAAGTTTTCGAACAATGAGTACAAGTAAGTATGTATTTGCTTTTGCAATAGTATTTTGATATCTCTTTAGGGTGCGCTCAGGTTTTGAATGGTCAAAGCAAGTAGAACTAAAGAATAGAGCGGCTGCTGGGATGCAGGTAGCATACAATGAAATACCGAGTTTAGACAGTAGGAACAGCAGTTCAGTCCTAGATTATTTGCAAGTACTATCCAAATATCGCAAAAAGGAAGTAGCTGTATGATCATTATTACCATGCTTAACTCTTGCAATGTATAGAATATTTTGCTTTATGAAGGGATACAATCATCGTGAAACAAAAGGATATTTGTATAGTAATCGACAAATTACAGACGATTACATGTGCCAGCTTATGCTGGTGAAAACATCTCCTGGAGCCCTTTGCACGCTGGCACATAGGACAAGCACAAAAACAAGACAGAAAGCAAGGAGATCCTTTAAAAAGAGCAATCAAACAAACCAGGTTGATGATGGCAGGAGAACAGTGATTGCGTATGACAATGTAAGCTTATCAGAAACGAAGAAGGGGCATACACCTATACTAGAAAAGGTATATTAATATGAAACTTTTAGCTAATCATACGTACTAATGGTCTTGATCATACACAGAGGACACAAAGGGCACTGGCAAAAAAAGCAATTGTTATCTCTGTCGATGAAGTTCGAACAAGTATTACTTGTTGCAAGTGTCATAGGAAGTTGGACCAAAAGCATGAAACACAGACACTAGTGTACAATCACAGGTATGTAATTGATATGATTAAATTGCAATTGCTGGTATGAAGTCTCTTTATGTTCCAAAAGAAAAAAACAATTACGTCTAGGAGGAAAAAAGAATGCTGCACAACAATGCTTAGACGATGACCATCATGTCATCTGTCAAACATTACAGTGTTCAGAAAGAAGGCCAAGCAGTAAGTCGTATAATATATGGAGTTAAGTTTGGTTAGTGCTAAGCTAGGCCTATAGGTTTCCTACCTGCCATTTACCAGTTGAAACAATGCAGACTGTGTTCAGTTGGTAATGGTCAAGATACTGTAAGCACTTGTCCATAAAACAAGCGAAAATGGCCTTAACGAGAATAACAACAGGTCTGGCAAAGGGATGTTAATGCAGCCATAAACATTTGTTTAATCCTGATATCATATATTGAATCAGGTTACAAAATCTTATCAAGGCATCTCTCGTTGACGCGAGGAGGAACTTTTGACAGTGAGGGCGCCACCGCACAGCCACTTTGATTGGTCCTGAGATCCTTATGTTATCATTTCGGTGGTGATTTAAATGTGTCCCTATTATGCCTTGCACTTTACTGTCTAAATAGATTCCTGTCAGTTCGTTTAGTAATGCAGAAGCAAAAAAAAAAAAATCCTTTCTAGGTTATTTTTATTTGTTGTATTGTCTCTTCAAATGAAACTGTGGTTTTGCTCCTCCTCTTGAAAAGGACTTATTCATAGATCGTGGCTTATTAAGCGTTTTTTCTTTTCTCCTTGGACTTATATAATTGATGATCGACACTCGTGTCAACTGACCTGGCCAGCCTGGCCATCCTCCTAGTGTATCTGGATTTCTCATGTTGGGCTGTGCTTTGATTTCTCCTGCCTTGACCCTCTTTTCAAAATCACGATGCTTTTTGCTTTTTCTCTTTCGTTTTGATTTTTCAGTGATTGACTTGTTTACATTATTGATATCTATCACTCGATGAGGAAATTGCATAGCTGGATAAGGCACAGTAGATTGTCGTAGAATATCCTTATAGTCAATCGCAGCTTCTTTTACTCTAGCCATAAATTCTGGATCATATTCATCAAATTCTAATTGCTGCATATCTGCTACTGCTTGTGCTTGATCATCATCTTTTGTGTCTTCTGCAATAGCTACCTTTGCCAAAGGTTGGTGTGCGAATAACCGAAATGAAAATTCTTCTTCTTTAAAAGGCAGTCAGTACTTGACGAGTATTTTTATGCGTGTATTTATACCTGCTACTATATCTTGTTCTAGCTGCTCGTTACCTACTTGTTCTTCTTCTTCTTTTCCTAGTAATTGACGCATGAGAGCATCCATTTTCTGAGCTTCTTCTTGTACTTCTTGATCAATCTCATCATCACTATCGACATCTGGCCTAAGACTTACTAGCTTCTTATCTTGCGCTTTTGATTTTCTTTATAAACAAAGGGTTAAGCTTCCTATTTCTTTTAATCTTTTGGACATTACGATTTACTTGTGCATGGTATTGTAAATGAAAAAAAAAAGGTATTCTGTGACGGGTTTCAGGGATCTTTCGGGGTTATCTACCTGCGGGGTTCTACGGACATTGTTCATCCTTTGTTGTGCAGCTTGCCAACCTGTATGGACGATTTGTGTGAATTATAATTTAACTAATTTTAGACACACACCACATTAATCGGGCGCAGCCTTGAGTGACTTTTGTGCAGAAGTTCATTATCAAGGGCATGCTTCCGTTATTATACGAATGACTCATATTGTTTCTTAAACTATCGGCACGACAGGATTTCTCCAACATAAAGTGACTGATCATTGCTCATAACTGTTGGATGCTGTTATTGCTACAGTCTTTTTCAGAAAGTAAAGTTGCATTTTTGCAATTTTTATAATACAATTTAGACGAAAAAGCGATAAGTCAGCCCGGCATCTCTTTCTGGAAGAAGTGTATTATTCAATATCACTCAGGTACTTAATGTTTGTTGTACTGCAGCCATCCCTAATTTTGTCATTCACGGAAAAATACTCTCCGTCTTCCGTCCCCGGCAGTGTTCCGCCAAGAAGATAAACACAGCCATAAATATAAAAAGACAGATGGAAAAAAAAGGAGTGAAACCTCTTTCTATTGTATTCATACGTCTGTTTAATGAAGCTATCTACCATCACACTTGCTTTGCTTACTGCAGCAAGCCAATTGACTATTGGATCAGCTCAAGAAACGTTTGATCTGGCAGCTAACTTCCGTGAACCAAAGAATGTTCTATTTGCTTGTAGCATGGGTGGATCGTCTCATGTCGTTTGGGTATTAGAGATCCTCGAAGAACTAGCTGCTAGAGGTCATCACACTATCTTTTACACAAGAGTAAGTACACAAAGATGATAACAACTTCACATACTGATGGCTTTTATAGGAAGATCAAGCAA
>NW_019671916.1:1713844-1718666 GCF_002708625.1 Rhizopus microsporus ATCC 52813 | reverse complement strand
GATCTGTACTCATTTGTGTTGGTTTCCTTGGTTACATTTGCTTATGGTCTCTATCGTCTTGCCTTTGTCCTTTATTCTCTGGCTTTCAATACGGTGTCTTCCCCAAGGGTTCCAGTAGACAAAAAACTAAAAGCAAACTAAATCGTTTCTTTAATAAAGAGTCAATGATGCTCAATATTTATTAGATAACTGGGGTATCTATTGTTCTTTGGTCCCTAAGATTTTGTGAATGCGTGTGCTTCTTTTGTTGAATATGTAATGAAATAGACTAGCTACACCACATAGTGAGACAAAGGCAGAAGAGTGGGATTTGTGATTAGTAAGTGTTCTTGAAAAGAAAGCGATGATGAGCTTCAAAACAGCTGGTAGGCTGCTGGCATATACCCATAGTATGATTTACCTTTTTCAGGAACATTGTGATCTCAGTGGCCAATAGTCACATCTGAATACCTGTCCAAGAGCTTCGAATACCAGGTGAATTGCAGGACTGAAGCTGATGATTTCCACTTTTATTACACCGTATGCACACTTGGTATGACCGTTTCTATCATCAATCGGTGATTTACTTGGGCTTTCCTGTCTGTTCTTCCTTTCACAAAGGAGTGTATACTTGGGTCAACTCCCCTGCCTATAATGTTCATTCACATCGCTTTTCATCCGTTTGTGCCTGTGTTATTATTTCGAGCTCTTTCGTGCTTTACGGACTGTGGCATGTTCTGTGCGCTCTTTTGTTGCACAGCATTATCCGGTTTGTGTGCGAAGTTTGTCTCAGCCTTCTTCGATTGCTGTATCTATCCTAAGATCAACTTTTCTTTGCTTTACCAGCTCTGTTCACGGGGTACCTGATCCTTTATTCCATAGGGAGTGTTTCAGTTGCGTTGGGTCTTACCATTCGCCCATTGCTCACCAACGAATCTGCTAGATTCCTATGCACATTGTCCGGAAATCTAGTCTTCTATTGTTTCCGCTCGCCTTACGGATTTCTTTCTTTATCGTTACACAATTACGAGTCCAAAGGCCTCCCTGGGACAAGATTTTGACTTCATCTGCTATTTAGAGAGCTCCGATCTTCCGTTTTACGGCATTTCGACATTTCGTTTTGTTCAGCTTTTCCAGTGTAGTGATTAATCCTCAAACTGCCTTGACACTGCCAATTTCTATCGTTCCTCTGTCAATAGATACCATGCTATTCTTTTTGCAGCCTGCCTACCTTCCTCTGACGTATACCATTGAAGCTAGTCATGGATGTATGTGTCCATGAAGGGACCATGAAATCACTGCATCATACAGATTGGCTCAACGTTTTCTGAAACGTATTCGCCAGGATAAAATTTGGCTGGCTCCATTCTTCATCCATACGTTCCTCCCGGATTCCGCTGCAATACAGACTGCCCATATCCATATCCTAGTAACTCATACCAATGCGGATCCCTTCTCCTTTCTTGAAGTCCTATCTCCACTAACATCTGACGATGTTTCAATGCTCATATAGAGGACACATAGTCAGGTTTATTTAATCTGTCAGATGCGGCCCTCCACCCACCTGATAACTCCTACAACAAAATAGATAGCAAGTCTCGTTCTTCTCTCTTATAGTACAAAATTGTAATGTTTGGTTTCATTTACTGCAATCGAAATCTCTAGTCATACTACTCTTATTCAGCTTCTATTTGATATTTTCGACTTTGACAAATGCATTCGCTGCTTTTCCAAGATGGGCAATATACCTTGGTTCTCATTTACCCTAGAAAAGAGCCCATCTGAAATACAAATTTTGACTCAGTCCTATCTCCGAAGCTTCTTTACTTTCAGCTGTCATCCCTCAAACAACATTATAGCCCTCCTGCGTTAGTTTTTTCAGCTATGTTTTTGCTTCTGTTCGGTAACACCATTGGTCCATGGCATTTGATAATCAACCTCTTTGCTATGTGAAGATACTTTGTGATAGCCACGCTGTGTCCGTATCTTTATTTAAATAAGATATTAGTCACAAACGTCTCCCCAGCTTCCACAGCCATAATACTGTTCTTTAATATCACCTTTTTCGTTATCAATCGCTGTCATCTACCTACACCCTGAACCATAATAAAAACCAAAAGATAATACAGTGATTATTTATAGTTCTTTATAACTCCGAATTGCCTTTGGCGCTTATCTAATCCATAGAAATGATTGATGTATAGCTGTTGATCCTTCTGCATGACATCTTGGCGGATGTTTTGAGATTTGCACTTTAAAAATAGCCCCTGGCGTTATTTGATCAGCCAAGTAATACACTTCGTGCTTATCACTCAGTGACTGGAACGTTTCAAAAGACTTAGTGCCATTTCCTTCAGTAAACTCTAGCTGATAGAAGTTAAGAAGAAAGACAGTATTTTATTCTCATTCCTCTTGCTGTAGTATCAATATGCTTGATCATGCTTTTTTGTTTCTTTGTTGACTGAATACCTTTAAGCCTTTCCATAGAATTAGTCATCCATATTCTTGCATTATCTGAAAATAAGGACCCATACGGTCCTGCCCTCGTTATGATACTCACTATGGCTGTCGTTAACTTGCATCTTTGTTATAGTCTCTTTGTGTCTATCAAGATTTAAAAATATAACTGAAAGTAAATATTTACTTTCCTTTCTAGTACACAACGATGGCTGAGATAAGAGTTCTAATAAACATCAGATGAACTAAATCAAGAGCTTGTTTCTGTTACGCGTCATGCAATTCATGTTGTTTCCTTCATTTATCAAGCATAAAAGAGTACCTTTTGCATGAGCTACTTTGTCATTACTATTTGTACATATTACTCAGATAACCAACCTATTGCTTGTTACACTCGATAGTACTTCTTTCATGCAGATATATTTATTTCTATATGAATTGTGCAGGAAGATCAACATAGCTTTAAATATAAAAGGAATATAAAAAGGGGACAAGTTTAACTTCTCTTTACTGTATTCATTCGTCTGTTTAATGAAGCTATCTACCATCACACTTGCTTTGCTTACTGCAGCAAGCCAATTGACTATTGGATCAGCTCAAGAAACGTTTGATCTGGCAGCTAACTTCCGTGAACCAAAGAATGTTCTATTTGCTTGTAACATGGGTGGAGCATCTCATATCGTTTGGGTATTAGAGATCCTCGAAGAACTAGCTGCTAGAGGTCATCACACTATCTTTTACACAAGAGTAAGTACACAAAGATGATAACAACTTCACATACTGATGGCTTTTATAGGAAGATCAAGCAAAGTTTATCAAAAATTATCCTTCCGTTGAACTTGCCTTGAGCGGCCCCGCTATATTTCAGTCAGGAGGATCTCGTGCTATATTTGAAAAGATACTTTCTATGGAAACAGTAGAAAGAGTTATTGACATGGAAAAAGGCTTTTTCACAAACTTTACAAATGGTATAAACAATACAATTCTTACCAAATACGGTTGCTAAGAGCTATATATAGAATACTATAAGCATCGCAATATAATCGACGAAAAGAACATAGACGTCATGTTATGTGACCACCTTAACATGGCTTGCGTGGAAGCTGCCAAGTCAGCCAAGATACCCAGTATTATAACTTTAACAATGGCTCTAGGCCCTGGTAAACTACCATACACACTGGTGTCTTTCTATTTTGTACTCATGCTTTCATTAGACGCTTCTGCACCATATATTAACTCCGATGCGGCTAACCTTCATCGTCCAATAAGCAAAGGTGTTCCATTTCACGAAAGACTTGCTGACAGAGTCATCAATCCTTTGCGTTTCTTCATAGGCACTCGATCGTTTGCCAAGAGAATTGCTCAAGAACAAATGTCACTTGGTATCAAGCCCACAATTACTCCTCCAAAGAGTTGGGAAGACAGTATCAAGATTGTGAATATCGCCTTTGGCTTTGAATTTCCTCGTCCTCTCGGTCCTTTGGTTGAACTTATAGGTCCTATTGTCCCTCAAACATACCCAGCTCTTAACACTGAACTTCGAACCTTTCTCGATCATCATCGCAAGGTCGTCTATGTCGCCTTTGGTCAATGGGCTGTGCCCAAACCAAGTGATATCAAGCTCATCTTGACAGCCTTGCTTGAAAATATGGAAACCAAGCATATTGACGGCATCATATGGTCTACTCGTGGCATTCGAGATCTATTCCCTGATATGATTACCACTCGATCTAACACAATCTATGATATCAACAGTTTCTTCACAAACCCTGCTGGCAACTCCAACATCGCCTTCGTTGACTGGGCACCTCAAGTCGCCATTCTTCATCATCCTTCTACTTGCCTGTTCCTCACGCACGGTGGTGTTGGCTCCTTATACGAGTCAATGCATGCTGCTGTGCCTGTTGCTGTATTCCCCTTTTTCTGTGATCAACCCGCTACTGCTGTTAGTGTTGAGGATTGTGGTATTGGCCGTTGGTTTAAGCGAACACTGAGACAAGATCAGGCAACTGAATTGGTGAAGGATATCGTTGATGATCCCACAGGCAAGTACAAACAAAACGTTGGCAGGTTCAAGGCACTGGTTCAGATTAGAAATGCGCGCGGTAAGCAGCGAGGAGCTGATCTGGTAGAAGAGGTCATGTTTACCCATGTGGATGGAAAGATTGAACAGAGAAGGGATGTTCGTCGAGATCTTTCATTCTTCAAGGCAAACAACTTGGATCTGTACTCATTTGTGTTGGTTTCCTTGGTTACATTTGCTTATGGTCTCTATCGTCTTGCCTTTGTCCTTTATTCTCTGGCTTTCAATACGGTGTCTTCCCCAAGGGTTCCAGTAGACAAAAAACTAAAAGCAAACTAAATCGTTTCTTTAATAAAGAGTCAA
>NW_019671916.1:1641979-1713744 GCF_002708625.1 Rhizopus microsporus ATCC 52813 | reverse complement strand
TTTATTCTCTGGCTTTCAATACGGTGTCTTCCCCAAGGGTTCCAGTAGACAAAAAACTAAAAGCAAACTAAATCGTTTCTTTAATAAAGAGTCAAAGATGCTTAATATTTAATAGATAACTGGAACATTTATTTTTATTTGGTCTGTAATATGCCTCAAATATATAAAGAAGTAATAGGGAAAGTATGAGTCGATGAGTCTCTATATAACATTATTGTATACTAAGACGAGAGAGGGCTCATTATTACAAACAGTGTCATTTTATATAAAGACAGTTTTTTTTGTAAAAAGTATATTTTATTCAAGCACCGCTAGTTAGCTTGTATTTTACACGTATAAAACGTATCTTCCTATTTACCAACAGTTTTTCTTTTAAACAAGACTGCGACCATGTACCCATCCGTTTTCCAGCCATAGTCGAGCTCGATATTAGTATCTTTATATTCTATCGCACAAAAATAAAAATTAAAGAACTTGACCTTATTCAAAGGATACCTTCAGCATACCTTCATTGGGCTTACGACGCTTGTTTTTAACATGCTTAATATTAAACAAGGTTTTCCACAGCTTGTCTTGCCACACAATGCTCCCATAACTGTCTTTGAAGTTAGTTGACCCAGTGAGGACTGTTTCTTGCTACAAGCATCACCGTTAGTAAACATATAACTGAGATACAAATAATGCTTACTTTACGTGTTTCGAAGCTGTACTCTTCTGTTAAACATTGTGGCGGAACTGGGAACTTATTTTTGTATGCTCGTTCCAATAAATCATACATGCAGTCATTGCCACTGAATGGCGCAAAAACTACCAGCGATTAGGAGCATTAATAGGTTTATGCATACTCAGTAGCGACTCGCCGATGCTGTGGCTGGGTTTTGGTATAATGCTCCATGTTTTGACGTTATACAGTCTTTCCGTAAAGTAAATTCGCCTGTGATCGAAAATAAATGCACCCAATGGTGAGAACAAAATTCATGTTGTATGAAATGTAAATTCGTCGTTACCAAGAATATTTTCGTAGTATCAGCCTTGACATCCATGGATATACTGTATTTCCTAATTGAGATGTCGTATTGAAACCATTGTAATGTTATCAGAGTAATAACAAATACAAAAAGAATATGGCTCACTATCTCATTTAACAGTAATATTAATAGGTGGGCTGTCTTGGAGCAGAAACTAACCTAATATTAGAAATCGCCCTCTTTAGTCTCCTTGTAAAAAATTAAATTCTTTATTCGGTTTTTCCATGAAACCAGAAGAACATGTAGTCATATTTGGCAATGCATATTCTTGAATGGTTACGAAGCAGATTGCTCCTATTTCCTTTTTTTTTGTTTAAACTTCTCCTGGATAGTTATCGCTACCCTCCCCAGAATGCACCTTGGTGGTAAGTAAAACTAATATTAGGATATGTGCTCTAATACTAACATACTCTTTCTCTCTTTTTCTACATATACTCATTATCTCTCTCTCTTTTGATATAATGTCGCTTTATTCAAACGTGTTTTTCTTTGTCGTCTTTTTACGAAAATATTTTTTTTTATTTTACAACAATATTTTATAAAACTAACGTCAATAATTAATAAAAATACAGTATGTAACTGCTTCTTTTAACAACTGTGAGCTCAAACACAACGGTTTGTAGCTATTCTTCTTTGCATAGTCATAGTCAGAGATTTTTTCGTATTTTTCTTTATCAAAAATATCGATATATATTCCAAGAATTTTCCTAATAATCCATTCAAGTCGGTCAAGTGTGGAAATGCAACATTTGCTATGAACAAACGTGTAATATTGTTCGAAACTGTCTGTTTGGATATCCAAATCTTCAAACTTCTTATATTGCATTACGCCATCTGCTGATTTATTAGCTAGTATATTGATGTAAGTTGACATAAAGATATGGCAGATAAAAAAATTATGCATTGGCTTATTAATGGACCTTTCGTTGTATGCACTGTTTTGTTCTTCCTTTGTGTTCCTCAGAAAACCCAAAAAAAGCTCTATACAGATATAACCTTCCGTTTCTTGTTATGTGTATAGAGACATGTATATAGTATAATAAAATTATAACATAAAATGAAGCGATTATTTATAAATACTTTAGAGTATCGTGTCTGCGTAGCTGTTCGCAAACGTTATATGCATACAATCTAACATAGGAATATCGTAAAGATGTTCTATCGTAAAAGGATCAGCAGGTTATGCTAAATCTATCTTTTGTCACTAGCCTGTTGTTAGAGCACACTTTCTGGTCATATTGAATTTTTCATAGCATTCATCAATGACGTTAATGAGTTTTTCGGCATATCAAATGAGTAAATGTAGACTATATAAAAGTGGAAACTTACAATTCTATTGTTTAGGCCATTAGGAGCTTGCGCGACTATTCTATAGCAATGTGTCCAGAACTTCTGTGTTGTTGCAGGTGAAAGCTGGTCTTTTTTACAGCCTTTTTCAAACCAGTTACTTATAATAAGTAATCCTAAATTCATTGCATCTGCACGTAATAACGAGAATTTTTCTGTCAGCGTTCTCAGAATTTGCTAATAGTGTAAAAAGAAAAACGTATATGTAAGTAATAGTTCTATGTTCTTTTGCATTCAAAATTACGTACTCGGTGCTCTTTATAGTCTTGATTTAAAAAGGAGGGTACCTTACACTTCCGAGTAAAGTAGCTTTTATCAGGCTGTAATGAAATGCCTTCTGGCGAAGATTCAACTTGTGTTTTTTTGTCTTTTAGACTTGGGTGTGGAAGAGGATGGTGTTGGTCTCTTGGCTATATTGAAATTGAGCACAGAGGAAAGTGATTCAGTGTAGTGGATAACTTACGTGGCATTTGGTTAAATAAAAGAAGAGAAGAGCAAATTCAACAGCTTTAACAACAGTATTTATGTTATTGTTGTCAGGTGTGAAGTATAGCTACTGATATGTAAAAGTAGTAACAACAATTGCATTTTGACAACAAATCAAAGGAGTTTCCTTTGCTATACTAGAAGCAGTAACCATCTCACGGCACTTTGTTTATATTAACTCATGACAGTGGTCATGTAGGCTTTACCATCTCTTTCACTTCTTTTATTGCCGTTCAAGTAACTTTTGGGTACGTTATTGTTGTCTTTAGTGGAGAATTAAAAAAGATGAAACGAGAAGTTTGATAAGCTTCATGATGAAATCAACTTTAAATATGAACGACTCATCATCGTCAATATCGCTAACTGTTTTAGGTTGCTTTCAAGACCCTTATCCATATTTGGTCAGAGAACATTCGACTTTCACTGGAAACACAGCAAGAAACAACACTGCTTATAGGGGCATGATAGACGCACTGAAGGGTTTGATGTATGAGAAACCAAAGGAGGCTATTTACTCAGAGGCTTTTATAGCTCCAAAAAACTCTTGGTGAGTATAAAAAGCTTATGATGTACTTTTTTGAGATACTATCTTATATATGACAAGTTCATACATTGGTCTACTGCCTACTAACCACAAGTTTTCACCAATATGGAAACCAACAACAATACTGAGAGTTGGCATAGCCAATTGAAGACGGACTATTTACAAAGAAAGAGGAGTAGAAGACTGGATCGCTTAATCTTTATCTTGGTTGAAGATGTTCATACAGATTTTATGCACAATATCGCAAGGATGGCCGCTAATATCGGACGTATGGGCTCGGAGACTAGAGAGGCGGAAAAGAGAATGATTGCAGTAGAGGAGATCAATGAGCAGCCATTAAAAGATATGGTGCAGAAAGTGTATGTCGATGAAAAAGTTTTCTATAATGTCAAGTTTTTCACGACAGAAGTTGTGTACGATATATCAACTGAGCAAAGGATGATGACTGCTTGTAACTGTATAGACTTTCAGCGAAATAGGCGTGCCTGTAAGCATATGTATTTGGTTTATCGCTTCGATAAAAGCTGTGTAGTTTACAGCCAAGGTGGATTGTCACGATGGTAATAAGAGAAATGCTAATCTAACTTGAGAATTCATACCATGGATAATATTTATCCAGAATACTGTGTAGAATAATCATACCGAAGTAGTTACTGAAAGCTCTGATGTGCTTCAATCAGAAGTACCATCTGAAGCTGGAGGTAGAACGGATGAGTTGTTGACAAGCATCACGAATGTATGCAGACAAGCTTTAGAAAGTCGTATATATTTAATTTCTGCAAATAACAACAGACTGTTACAAATATATAATGAACTAAGACAGCTGTTGCCAGCTACTGAAAAGATGCAGCTTCTATAAAATATAAATATGCAAACACAAAGAAGATAAAGCATAAAATAAAAAAAATTCTTATTCTTTTTTTGAAACCATACAAGTCAACCATCCCAAGTTTTAAAGTTCAGAAAGGAGGGCAAAATAAGGGCATGCAAATAATAACTATACGTCATCATAGTCTTTTGCCTTTTCTATTCCTAGCTTCTATCCTTAATCCTACACATCTTCCCTTTCTCTTGCTCTTTTTCAATGCTTTTTCACTCTGCTATTCTTTAAGCAAGTCACATTTTAACGAATCTGATTGGGTTAAAATTTAGTTTACTCGGGAACAAAAGAAAAAAATTTGTTTGGTATAAATTGGAAAAGTATTCCGGTAGACGCTTGTTTCCTTCCCTTTTTATAAATCCAACTTTAAGGTATAGTACATCATCCATCCATCCATCCATCTCAAGCCATACTCATATCAGCTTATAGTCACAATGGGTAAGGAGAAGACTCACGTTAACGTTGTTGTCATTGGTCACGTCGATTCTGTAAGTACATAAAAAATGTTGTTAAATTTGACATTTCGACATCTTACACATGTTTAAAGGGTAAATCTACCACTACTGGTCACTTGATTTACAAGTGTGGTGGTATTGATAAGCGTACCATTGAAAAGTTCGAAAAGGAAGCCGCCGAACTCGGTAAGGGTTCCTTCAAGTACGCTTGGGTTCTTGACAAGCTCAAGGCTGAACGTGAACGTGGTATCACCATTGATATTGCTCTCTGGAAGTTCGAAACTCCCAAGTACAACGTCACCGTTATTGATGCTCCCGGTCACCGTGATTTCATCAAGAACATGATTACTGGTACCTCTCAAGCTGATTGTGGTATCCTTATTATCGCTGCTGGTACTGGTGAATTCGAAGCTGGTATCTCCAAGGACGGTCAAACCCGTGAACACGCTCTTTTGGCTTTCACCCTCGGTGTCCGTCAATTGATCGTTGCCATTAACAAGATGGATACCACCAAGTGGTCCGAAGCTCGTTACAACGAAATCGTCAAGGAAGTTTCTTCCTTCATCAAGAAGATTGGTTACAACCCCAAGTCTGTTCCTTTCGTCCCCATCTCCGGTTGGCACGGTGACAACATGTTGGAAGAATCCAACAACATGCCCTGGTTCAAGGGATGGACCAAGGAAACCAAGGCTGGTAACAAGACTGGTAAGACTCTCTTGGAAGCCATCGACAACATTGACCCTCCTACTCGTCCTGTTGACAAGCCTCTCCGTCTTCCTCTTCAAGATGTTTACAAGATCGGTGGTATCGGTACTGTCCCCGTCGGTCGTGTCGAAACTGGTGTCATCAAGGCTGGTATGGTTGTCACCTTCGCCCCCGCTAACGTCACCACTGAAGTTAAGTCCGTCGAAATGCACCACGAAACCCTCGCTGAAGGTCTTCCCGGTGACAACGTCGGTTTCAACGTCAAGAACGTTTCCGTCAAGGATATCCGTCGTGGTAACGTCTGCTCTGACTCCAAGAACGATCCCGCTAAGGAATCTGGCTCTTTCACTGCTCAAGTTATCATCTTGAACCACCCTGGTCAAATTGGTGCTGGTTACGCTCCTGTCTTGGATTGTCACACTGCTCACATCGCCTGTAAATTCTCTGAATTGATTGAAAAGATCGATCGTCGTTCCGGTAAGTAAAAACATTAGAGCCAATCAAATTGCATTATTAATGGGTGATTTTTGGGGTGCGTGTAGGTAAGAAGCTCGAAGATGCTCCTAAGTTCGTTAAGTCCGGTGACTCTGCTATCGTCAAGATGATCCCCACCAAGCCTATGTGTGTTGAAGCTTACACTGACTATCCTCCTCTCGGTCGTTTCGCCGTCCGTGATATGCGTCAAACCGTTGCTGTTGGTGTCATTAAGGCCGTTGAAAAGGTTGACAAGGCTGGTAAGACAACCAAGTCCGCTGCCAAGGCCGGTAAGAAATAAATTTCTTAATGCTGTACATGGAAAAGTAGAAAGCACTTTTGTCTTAAATAAAAAAAATAATCTTTGAAAGTGTATAAAATGGTTTTTTTGTATTATGACTTGTGTTTATTGCTTCAGTTCGAAGGATTATTTAAGTGAAGTATGCAATGTAAAGAATAGACTCTGTCTATAATATTCTTTTTCGCAATGACAATGGAATTATTGGTTGATATTTTATAATCTATTCTAAGCTAAGTGCGAACGAAACTGTTGAATTAACAATAGTCTCTGATGTTTTTGAAGTTACAGTTTAAATAACTGCAACTAAAGGTGACTCCATTTGAAACAGGTTGAAGTTCTTGTAAAAAAATGGTTGATCTTGTGTGCATTCCAATTCGATGACTTGTAGGAGGAAGTTCCCAGGATATCGAAACTTGAGAAGTATAGAGATGTGTTGCTAATTGCTTTAGTGTGGGATACTCGATGGATCTTTGGATATTTTGCTCGACGCACAAGTTACACTTTTGTTTCGTATACAAGCGATCTTGATCCCTAGTAAGTGACGGCGTATCACGACACCTTAGTTGCTGTAAAACTGATAACGCTATATATAAAAGCAATTAGTGATATGAATAAAGTAGACAGTCTTGAGTCAAATCTTACTAGAAGCAACAGCTTGAACGATAGTAGTAAAAGTACGATGAGACTGTATGTATCTTTATTCGGAATAAAGAGAAAAAGGAGATGGTAGTATAACCAATATTTATATATTAAGACACTGTAGTATTTAAACTGCATTGACTATATTTGATTAAAGTGTAACAGATCCTATAGTAACATTGGGTTCAGCTTCAGGTATTATTATTTAAGCACTGAATAATAAAATGAACGCTACAGGGCGCCTTTGGCTATTATCATGAATAGTATTTAATAAGGATGTTTCAATTATTGTAATATTAAAAGCTTGCTGTTTAGCCCGGTGGTTGTATGACCTGCATTATCTGTGGTATCTGCGTCGCTACTAGCTGACAGTTGCATTTGTGCACGAATTTGAAAACAACTAGTTTTTGGTATTCAAAAGGTATACATTTATTTATAAGGTTGCTAATATTACAAAGGACAAATAAAACATCAACTCTTGCGCTACAGACCATAAAAAGCACAGACACCTCTATTTTTCCGGACTATCAACATTTACAAGAAGAGACTTAGAGCCAAGCGAACAAATCTGTCTAGAATTGGTCCTTTCATATACTTTTGCATTCTAGGCGACAAAATAAAGTCTACAGACTGTCTGATGTCACGGCTTGATGCACCAATATGAGCAGTGAATTTGCCGGAAGGAATAATCCAGGACTTGGAATCAGTATCCCAGATACTCAGTTCAGTTGACGTCAATTCAAATTTGACCTTTTCCTCTTTACTTGCCTTGATAAACACCTTTTCGAAACCACGTAGAAGCTTGGGTGGTTCATTTGCGCTTTCAGGGAAACTAAGATAAAGCTGGGGGATTTCAGCACCATCAAGATGACCTGTGTTTTTGATTGTTACTGTGGCAGTGACTTTAGTAGATTTTTCAGATGCTTCGACCTTGACTGTGAGGCCACTATAAGTAAAGTTGGTATACGACAAGCCATGACCGAATGGGAAAAGAGGGGTAACATTATGAGCATCAAACCATTTGTATCCCATCAAAAGCTTTTCTTTGTAAACAACATTATGGGCAGAATCCGGTTTGACAGGATAGTCTGAGGCTTTCTTGGCAATGGTATATGGGAGACGACCAGAAGGATTAACCGTGCCAGTAACAACATCAGCAAGAGAGTTTCCAGATTCTTGTCCAGGAAGGCCTGGCCAAACAATAGCCTTGATATTGGGATGGTCAATCCAAGGCATCAGGACAGGTCCTACAGAGTGTATGACTACGACAGTATTCATGTTTGCATCAGCGACGGCTTTGATCTTTGGAAAGACAGTGTGTTTAACAATCAATTATCGGAAAACATAAAAAATACTTACTAAGTTATCTCCATTGTTCCATAAGCTAAGATTGTTACGATCACCAACATTGCCATCTACAACAATAAATCCTTCTCCTGAGTCAGCGCTCGAAAATACAAAAGCAACATCAGCATCCTTGGCAGCAGCAGCAGCACCGTCAAGGTCCCAGTCATCTAAGGACTTTGTAAACTTGACATCTTTGCCCAAAGCGTTTCTAAGGCCAGTGATAGGCTATATTAATAGAGTTAGTTTGATGGCTATAGAAAAAGAAATACTTACGTCAACGAGATATGGGAAGACAGCAGTACCAGATCCCCAGCCTTGAGCGAGGGTACCTTTATTACAACTATGAGCGAGACATGCATTAATACCACTAAAAAATAATGTTAATTCTACATCAGAACATATGCAGTATAAGCTTACTCTGGGTTGACTGCAGCATCACTTCCTACAAAAGCAACCTTCTTGACAGACTTATCTAATGGCAGAATTCCGCTATTTTTCAAAAGTACAGTAGAGGCTGCACCCATTGAACGGACCAACTTGTAATGATCAGATTGAACATTGACATAAGATACTTTGTCAGGATGGAAAGAGTCAAGCGTAGTCTTGGGGAAATCTTTATCCTGTCCAAGTTTATACCAAGCAGCGACAATACGAGTAGCCATATCTGTCACGCGAGACTCTGGGACTTTTTTGGCGTGAACGGCATCTGTCAAGTTTTTACCAAAGTATGAACCGCTAGAACCGATAGTGATATTACCTGGAATAAACAAAAGAGAAAAAACTCAGTAAAATGATTAAAAAGAAACAAGTAGTGTTACCTGGCATGTTCATATCAAGACCATGATTTGCCGAATCAACGGTGGACATAGTGGCTAACCAATCTGATTGGACAAATCCTTTGAACCCAAGTTCACCCTTTAAGACAGTGTTTAAAAGATAATCGTTCTCGCAAGCAAAGATTCCGTTGATTTGGTTGTAACTACACATGATGGAGCCAACGCCTGCTTCAACAGCACGAGCAAAGGGCCAGAGATATATTTCATGTAGAGTCCTTTCGTCGATATCAGATGACCCGGTATTTCTATTAAGTTCTTGGTCGTTTAAGATGTAGTGTTTGGCAGTAGCAATGACACCTTGACTCTGGATACCTAAAACAGTTTCTTCAGCGAGAACACCCGTCAAGAATGGATCTTCACCGCCTGATTCCCAGCCACGGCCACCTTCAGGAGATCTCATAAAATTCACTGCGGGACCCAGTTGAACATTAGCACCCCTTCCGCGAAATTCTTGGCCCATATAAACACCACGATCACGGATGGCCATTCTATCAAATGAGGCGGCGGCATTAATGCCAGCAACACCAGAGGTTACGTTGTAAGCGAGCTGAACACCAAGTGGAGAATCTTGCAAGCAAAGAGAGGGAAAATCAGGATTGCTGATGGCAAAAGTATTACCTTCACAATGGCCGCTTCCAAAGCCAATACCAGTAGTGATATTGACCTTTTGCTCGAGAGACATTCTACTAACCAAGGCCTTTGCCATAGTATAGGCTTCATCCCAAGAACGAAGATTGATTTTGGGTTCAGTTGGCTTTGCTGAGGAAGATACAGCCAGTAGTCCTATGGTAGTAGCAGTAAAAAGAGAAAGAATATGCATACATCAAACAATTGAGAAAGAATTGATTCATTTTATAGTTGCATCTGACCTTAATTGTTTCTTATTACTGTCTTTCCTTATCTGGAAATAAAATCAGACATACGTTGTGCCTATCAATGTTTCGTTTGGTGCCTGCAAACTCTAGTTTTATTAATAGAAAGGATAATAGGAGAAGTATACAACAGCATTTCAGGACATTAAAAAGTATTAAAATACTCCTATAATAAAAAGTTTCATCTTACTTGGACTCCTTTTGCTCCAACCTCATGCGTCATTCCTGCAGCCAAATATTTTGGTCAGTATTTTCCCAGAGCATGACCTCCCCTCAATTCTGCAGCCTCTAATGACACATTGCATAATGAATTAAATAATAAATATGAAGTAATTGTTTATTGATACCTGACCTAAAAGAGAAAGCTTGACATATATAATAAATATATGACATAACGATGTATTTAAGCGTTAATAGACAAGATACAAGAATAAACATTACAATAGATCTAAAAAAATATGCATCTTAACAGATTGATTCTTCAATATGAATTCAGAAACCATACAAGAAAAAGCAAGCAATCAATACACACCTGATTCTCCTTTACTTCTTTGCTGATCTCCAGTGTGATTAATCAATTCTTTATCCTCTGATTAAAGAATTCTTTGTTGAATTTCTTCTTTTCAAACTAGTATTGTAAACCAAGTGTACATATGCAAATGATCAGTTCTTAAATACAATATACATAACAAGGTAGGATTAGACTGAAAGCGATACAACTTGGTAAGACGCACAACCCCATCCGTCTTTGTAGATCTTGCGCCTGTCTGGATTGACGTCCATTTTGTTCAGTTATGCCGTCATGATAGCAGATTCTTCTTCCCCAGGAAAATAAGACAAACAGTCCTTCATCAGGACAACTATTGCTTTGAAACATAGGAGCCCGTGTATTATATACAACTTCTGAATGCGACATAGATAGCCGCTTTTCGTAAACTTTGACCCTAATCCAGATAACAAAAATTAATTTATGATTCGAATGATCCTATGATATTCTACTTACATTGCTAGAGGAGCCTTGATGAAACAGTAAACGACCTCGCTGCTCTCTAATAATTGTGATCTCTCTAAAGCCATCGATACCAACTTAAGAGTAATAAATAATAACATTCTAGATAAATGTCATTTAACTCGAGAACTTGAATATCAAGAATATTTACAGCAGAAGTGGTCTCACTAGTGTAGTCTTCCATTTCGATTCAGGCATCACAGTTCCACCCCTTGACTGCTGTCGGAACGTATTAGCCAATAGAAAATCATAATTTGAATAATCGACTGTTAGCGCTTTAGAGTATTTCTGACCTACCTCTTTTTTTCCCCTGGTTTGGAAATGCAAAAAATTAGAAAGCGTAGTACGAGTTAATTTTGGTGCTCCCAAATGACGGTAGCAAAAGACTACTTAATAAGAATATAAGCTTTTTCATCCTTTTTCTCTCCACCAGTTTTTACTGCTGTTAACTGACAAAAAAACACATTCATTAATTTATCAACCTTTAACTGTCTATAAAAAGCACACAAAAATCTCAGCTTCTAGTTGCTTAAAATTAACCTTTTTTTTCTTTTTCTTTTTCTTCTTTACAGATACCCCTTGCTTTTTTTCTCCCTGTGACGATGCTTTGTGCTTTGGCTCTGTTCATCCTTTAGAGCACTGGACACACTCTCTGTTCACGCTGTAATCCTAGTACGGTCATATTGGTGATTCAAGTGACTTGCAGATTCTGGGCTGGCTACATCGTCTGGGACCAGGCCCTGTTATGTGATTAACCGCTTTGCCCTTTATCTGTGAACAGAGAAATGCTCTCTAAGTGTGGCTGCTCGAATAAATGCTTATGCTGTTACTAGACGGTATCGAACCAAAAGCTGCTTTGGGTAGTTTGCTGAGTCAAAACCTTCTTCTGAGCTTGCGAGACGACTGGTAGACGAGACTGAGCCGATCCATAGCTACCTGTTGGCAGCCTGTCAATCCAGGCTTGTTTGGGGCTGTTCAGCTTGTACTTTCTAAGCTTTTCAGATGTTTAATTTCAGTCTTGATACATCACTCCTTTTTATAAGGTATACACACCCTTGACATTCAGTGTATACCTTTCTTTTTTTGGGATCACATGTACTCTTATCTTCCCGTGGTTGACCCTGTTAATCAAGACTATTATTGTCTTGAGAACTGAAAGGAGTACGCTTTTATTATAAATGTAAATGACGCGCTTTATCTTTTTTAATACCACGTAAAATGTTCTATGGCTACTATGACAAGTACATCTTCATTGATGCACATATAATTACTCATTGCCACTGATAAAAGTGAAAGAGGAAAATGCTTTTTGATCAATAGAAAAAGTTGTGTGTGAAAGTTAAAATTTCAAGTGCTTTGTGCGTAATACATTAGCCTTGTTCTAAGAATCAAGTTCTGTTCAATGTTACACTTGGAGTGCAAACAAGTATAAAATGGCTGCAAACCACCTTCTTGCAGTTAAATAGAATGAATATACACCGTAGGCTTGTGTTATTTATAAATTGGTATTGTATACTTGCGTCTATTGTTATTGCTACTCCATTACCTGGTCGCATATATCCTGGTACATCTCTATACAATAAAAACTACTACTCTTTTGATACATGTTTCTTTTTTTTACAGCATGTGCATATTTAAGCAGCAAAATTTATTGCTTTGGAGGAGCTCTAGGTCGACTTCCAAATTCTACAGACCCAAATATCTACTCTCTTAGTTTAGATTACAGCACCCCTGTATCCGTCAGCAGCATGAACGCAAACTGGAAAGAAGTCCCTCTTAACAACTTTGACCCTGAGAAAAGATACAGTCCTCAATTTACAGCACTATCCGACAGCAGGAGACTGTTCATCAACAGCGGGGATGCCACACACTTGATAAATCAAAACATTGTATTCGATTCATATGACAATACTTGGCAGAAACTACCAGACTTTTCTGATGATAAACAAAGGTATGCTTAAACGCAGATATTCTGGTATTTAACATATTTATAGAGCTAATGGATGTGCAGTAAGTGTGCCTTCAAATACAGGTGATACTATTATTGTGTTCGGTGGTCAAGCGATAGAAGTGTCCCCAATGGTTATTGGAAATAAAACGTAAGAGAAAACATATACATGCCAGAAAACACTCCAAAACGGTATACTGTAGCAGTGAGTCTCATACTGGTCTACCTTTACTCAACAGCACAATATATTACACTTCATCCCAGGTAAATAGGCTGTTTTGGGTAACAAAAAGTCATTCTTATATATTTATCAAAGACTTGGGCATATCTTTCACCGCAAATCAATGTACCACTCGATAAGATTCCTTATGAACACTCGGCAACGCTTCATCCAAGATCAGGTATTATATACTACTTTGGAGGAAGAAATTGTGATAGTAAGGGCTATTATTGTAACGTTGCCAGTCTCCAATGGGGATTCATTTTTGATACCAAAAAAATGATGTGGGGTCGAAACAACTACACTGCCTCCGTCGGTAGTCGGTTTCCTTCGGCTAGAAATGGATTGACAACTGTACTTGGTATATGCAAATCTAACATGTTACTACATGATAATAACTTAAATGTAGCACCTGATTCTCAGCATATCGTTTTATATGGTGGTCACAATGATTCAGAAGGTAAAAGGAGTATCGAAAAGAAGGGCGTATTTTGACTTTAAACAGCTGTTCCTGATATTATGTATACTCTGAACCTCGATAATAACAAATGGACGCAAGTCAACATAGGGACTGACAACAGCGATCTTGCAAGGTCTTATCACTCAGGTACCTCTGTCTTTCGGTAGCTTTTGTTAAATATACTTAATATACTTTTAGCTGTTCTAGTAAATACCACACTTTTCATTCTTTTCGGAATGAATAGAGATGCTATTTTTTCCACAACTATACTTGCTTATAATGTAACCGATGTATCAAATATACATCAACTTGATTATTACTCTTCTGGTGCAATCGACACAAACACTACTCTAGGTCAGCCTAGTCCCTTAGCTTCTTCCGTACCATTGTCTAGTCCCAAATCTTTATCAGCAGGGGCAAAGGCTGGTATAGTTGTTGGATCAATTGTGGGCGTAAGTCTGTTATATTAAAGAAGAACATTCTTTTACTCACTCTGCTCTCTTCAGGCAGTAGCAATCTTCAGTGCGCTCTTTCTTCTTTATCGTAAAAAGTCAGCGAAATGTATGCAGTCAGCAGTTCAGGATCCAGATGAACAGTCAATGGATGAAAAGAAGGATTTGGATTGGCACAATATTGAGCGTCAGTACTTTGAACTCGATACGCCTTCTACAGTAGCAGTGGCGGAATCTCTTTATAGGATTTCTGCGGATCAGCAAGTGTTATCTCCCAATGCCAATCCAGACAGCACATACACTGTTTCCAAAGCTATAGATAAGTCACAAATGCCAAATGTAGAAGCAACTCATACAATGGAAGGTTCAGCACAGACCCCGGATGCTGCAGCCTTTTATATAAAAGGTTTATTGCAGACGCCTGATACTGTAACAAAGTAAATTTAGAATTGAGAACAGATTGCTAGACTGCAACTCTAACGTATAGCCATACACATACTTTTTTTTATATTATTAAAATTTGATCATTGAACAGTAGTATGCCATTGTACGGCTCATTTTAATAGTTATCATTTATTAATGAGTCGAGAAAAAGTAAATCCTTATTGACCGAAATTAAAAAGGTGGCCTTTATTTTATTTTATTTTTGTTTATACAAGTTTTATATCAAACGAGTGTCCCCAAAGAGCCATCACATCCAGCTTTTGAATTCTCCACAAAGGATCGACCGCTTACAGCAATGATATACGGCTGTATCAGGACCATGTATGGCAATATCTTTTTTCTTCATTTGTATTAGTACTTGTTACATACGAATTATTTTATTTGAGAAAATAGATTAAAGAAACATGAATAGCCGCATCTGAAGAGATTGTTAAAATTCGTAAAAGCGACAAGGTCAAATCCACCATCTACAAGTACACATAAAGAAAGCTGAGGATTTTTTTTTCATATTTTTTGTACTGGTGTGCGAGATAAAGAAAACTGTGCGGTTATCTGGTGTATTTTCATGGTAACGTGTATTACTTGAGATGGAAGATATGTCTAGCTCAGTGGCTGCTAACTTTACTATCACCTGTTGTAGATCACCTTCTTTTTATTAAAGAATGAATCCAAACAAACGATTTATACAAAAAATCTCGTCTTTATTTCAATAAAATAACAAGTTTATTTATATGTTTTTGGTGAAGTTAATGGTTATCTTAGGGAATCCATTTGTTCCTGTATACGGCTCCAATATAATTGATTCCTAAAAGTGAATGTCGTGTTTTTCAAATTTAGATATCGTATTGAAAACAACAGATCAAGAAACTCATTTTTTCCATTGTAATGTTACCAAAGTAACAGCAAGTACCAGTGAAAATGATTCACTAACCCATTTGATAGCGATATCAACGGCTGAAATTAACTTAATGTTCAAATTAACCTGAGTAGTTGTCGCTACCTTCCCCCCAAGATGCATCTTGGTGGTAAGTAAAACCAATATTGGAATATACACCTTCTACATGCATATATTGTATATATCTCTCTCTTTTGACATGATATCATCTACTTCATTAACAATCACTATTACTCTTATATGAAAAACCATTTTATTTCTTTTTATCAAACATATTTTTCTTTGTTGTCTTTTACGACAATAATTAATGAAAATACAATAAAGTTGTCACAGGAAGACATAAGTTTTGTCAGTATGTATACACCAATGAGCCTGCATTTCGCATCGATCTCAGAGAGAGCCATACTTTGGCCAAGAAGAGAAGCATGAGTAGAAAGAGTTGTACATAGGGCACAGGCTAACACGACAGTTAGCTTGAACACTATATGACCCTATAACATATCTAAGACGCAAGCCTAGTATCTATACGCCCTTTAAGAGAGAAGATAACAAGGTTGTTCAAATTGAATTAAGCAAGCAGTATCATTACCAACCATCACTTTATCTTTTGGAGTAACACTCTAAATGCCCTGGATTGATACGAGTTCTCGGAAGAAAGCTGCATAATCACGGACAGCATACCTACTCATAGAGTACCAAGCATAAGAAAATTAATTGAAATTAATGGTATAACATCCTCCTTATTTTATTTCCCATTGATCAAAACTCAGTCAGACAGAATAGGTTTGATACTTTTGCAAGGAGCAAAATTAAAAAGACAAAACTGCTGATGTTACGATGTTATGCTTTTCGGTGATATACAGTGCTTTTGCCGCTACTCGGTATCTAGAGTACAAAGCTGTTTAATAAACCTCATTTTGTGCGCCAAAGACTCCAAAATAGGCGTTCATGTCACAGTTATCATTAGCTTACACTATTGTTGCATCTTCTTACTTTACTAAGCATCATTTGGTGAAGAGCTGATAGCTTTTAAATTTACTCGTACCAGCTATCAAGTTCATTGTCACTTTGTTGTTTATGTGCTTTATTATTATCAATAAAACAGAAAGGCACTCCAAATTTAAGCTATTACACAGTCAACATTGCTGATTGTATTAAAGTAATACGATTGTTCATCAAAACGTGTATTCTTAAATTTCCATTTTGAATAACAAGTTTAATAATGCTGCAAAAATCATAAAATTCATGCCTGATTTACCTGTTGACATGTAATTAGTTATTGTAACCTAAAGATGTTACAACTCCTTCTAAAAAATGACAAAGAACAGCTGGTATAATTTGCCTTGTTCCTCCCTCTTTTTTTTTCTTCTGGACCCTTTTTATTCAGTCAGGTTCCCTTTTACCCTTGTCCAGGATATTTGGTTACACGTGATTTTTCTTTTTTGTTCTCTCTTTACTGCATTATTACATGTGCATAGTAAACAATGCTTAAACCAGATGACATACATACGTCTATGAATGCAACTGACTGATCATGAAATAACCGCTTCTTTGTTTTCGAACGATATCCCTGCCATTTCTTCCTTTTTATCTCAATGTAACATGAGTTTTAATATGTAATATATTACTTGATATTATTACTTGATATTACCTATGACCCTAAACTTATTCAGTAACGTGTAACTTGAGCTGCAATGGGAAAAAAAAAAGATAATGAAGACATGGCAACATTAGCTCACGCATATAAATACTCACTGGACATCCTGACATCAAATCGTTATCTTTACACTTTTCTTTCCCTTATTCTTCAACATGCTTACTCGTACTTTCCTTGGAATGGCTATATCTGCCTTTTTGGCATCGACTGGTGTTCAAGCTGCTTGGTCCTCTCGCGGCCCTAATGTCATGTACTACTGGGGTCAAAATTCTGCTGGTGGATCAAATACACAAGCATCCTTAGGCACTTACTGTGAATCTGGTCAAGTCGATGCCGTCCTCCTGTCCTTCCTTCACGTCTTTAACGTTGGTGGTATCCCTGAGATTAACCTTTCTAACGCCTGTGCTGGTACCTATTTTCCCAATACTCAGCTACTTAGTTGCCCTGCTGTTGGTGCTGGTAAGTGTTAGATCTTTTGTTGTCGGAATCTCTTAACATTTCTTTCTTGATAGATATCAAGAAATGTCAAGACAAGGGCGTCAAGGTCATTCTCTCTCTTGGTGGTGCTGCTGGTGTCTACGGTTTCACAAGCGATGCCCAAGGACAACAGTTCGCACAGACGATCTGGAATCTCTTTGGTGGCGGAAGCTCAGACACACGTCCATTTGGCGATGCTGTTATTGATGGTGTCGATCTTGACATCGAAGGTGGCTCATCTACGGGTTACGTTGCTTTTGTGAACGCTCTTCGTCAAAAGTTCTCCAGCAACTTCCTTATCGGTGCTGCTCCTCAGTGCCCCTTCCCTGACGCCATTCTCGGCAGTGTGTTGAACTCGGCTAGTTTCGACTACGTCAATGTTCAGTTCTACAACAACTATTGCTCTGCTACTGGTTCCTCCTTCAACTTTGACACCTGGGATAACTGGGCCAAGACGACGTCACCTAACAAGAACGTCAAGATCATGCTTACGGTTCCTGGCTCATCTACTGCTGCAGGCAGCGGCTACGTTCCCATGTCTACTCTTCAAACTATCGTTCCTTCTCTTTCTTCCAAGTACTCCAGCTACGGTGGTGTCTCAGTTTGGGATGCCTCTCAAGCCTGGAATAACGGTGGCTTCAACTCTCAACTCTACTCGCTTGTCCACAGCGGTGGCTCCACTCCTCCTCCTTCCTCTTCTTCAGCTACCAAGACAACAACAAAAACGACAGCAACAAGCACCAAGACGACGACTACGACTGCCCCTACTGCTACCAGTACACCTGGCAGTTGTCCTGTTGCCAATCAGCCTTGCTCTACTCAAAACCAATATGCTTGTACAGCCGATGGCAAGTACGCTGTCTGCGACCATGGCAAATGGGTTGCCTCCTCCTGCCCCTCCAACACTGTCTGTATCCCTACCACCGATGGTACCTCTATCTACTGTGGTTATGCTACTGGCTCTGGCAGCACTTGCCCTTCAGCCAGCGCACTCGAAGTTACAGCTGCTTCCTTCGGCTCTAAGAATGGTCCTGTGCCTCGCCCATACAAGGCTTCCAAGGTTGCTGCACAACTCGCTGTTACTTCCACTGACAAGAATAGCTTTGAAGCTGTTATCAATGCTCGTCGTACCACGCTCACTCCCTTTGAAAAATCTGTTACCATCGAATTCACTACACCCTCCAACATCAAGTTTACCGAATCTGATATGGGCCCCGTTCGTCAAGTCGGCAACAAGGTTCGCATTCAAGCCAAGAATGACTATAACGAATCCATGACCCTCGTCGTCAAAGTCAAGGGTTCCATCAACTCAGGCGTCTTTGTGGCTCCCAGTACTTCTGCTTGGAAGTTTAAATAAATACTGTATTAGATAATAAAAAAAAAAAGTGCAATAACGTTTTATTGTACGCATTAAAGCAGATTTATGTAGTATTATATTATTAAAATTATATTATATATGAATTAAGTGTGAAAAAGTGGTGGAAGAGCGTGTGGGTGTATGTATATTATATATATGTATAGAGCAGTGTCATAGCAATAATTTACAATGTGTGTTTTGCGTCAAAAAAATCAAAAAAAAGGGGGGAGGGGGAGTTTGTACAAAAGATTCTTCTTAAAAGTGGAGTGATAAAGGTGGCGTACTATTGTGCTTTGGCGTTGCTGCTATTAAAATACAAGAGTTCAGTTTTGGTTGTTTCTTATTTTTATATATTTACCTTCATTCAACTGCTGTTGAGCAGCAGCCATGGCCATCTGCATAGCCGTAGCCTTGTTTGCACTGGATGTACCATTCACGACAGCAGCCATGTTGGCAGCAATCATACCATTGGCCATGGCCACTGCTGCCTGTTGAGGCGTTAGTTTCGTACGACTGGCTTGACGTTTGATGGGAGAAGCAGTAGGTCCTATTTGATGGACAGGCGTTGCTGACGGTGACCGGCTAAACCCTTGTTGAAGAGGTTGCGGGGAGGAGGATGGTTGTGGTTGCTGTTGTTGTTGTTGCAGCAGCTGCTGCTGTTGTTGTTGTTGTTGCAGCTGCTGCTGTTGTTGTTGTTGGGCTGCCGCCGCTGCAGCTGCAGCTCTAGCTTGATTGATCATATTGAGTGGTGTTAAAAAAGGAACTGTCATAAGATTTCTAAGCTCTGTCTCAGACAGAAGCTGTACTCTATGTTTGAGATATAAGCTGCTCATTTCATCAACGACCAATTCATTTCCATCCTCATCATCTGTATCACTATTGTCTGAGTCAAACCGAAAGCGATCATACGTAGTTTCTTGCAGCTCTCCTGGTCTTGTCTTTCCGCCAGTGGGTCTGTAGCGTGCAGAGTACCCGCATCTGTCAATAAAGATGCGACCGCCACGGCCCACACGTTTCCGGTACCGTGTACGTGATGGTTTGTTCGACAGCGATTGAAAGAAGTGGTGTGGTGTAGATAGAGGAAAGGGCTGATAAGGGTCTTCTGTGACATCCTCGTACGGTAAATCGACTTCCTTTCTACGAGCCAGTTCAGCTTCAATGGCTAATTGAGCAGGCGACTTTTCGATACGAATATCTCGTCTAAGCTTATGCAAAGGTATCTTGATAGTAGCACTATACACAACAATAAGTATACACAAGGTACCTTTTCAATAATGTTCACTTACCCAGAAGATCCACCGATTGACACTTTGCGCTTCTTCTTGGAAGACAGATGAATCAAGTCTTCATCTTCTTTAATACCCAGCTTGCGTTGGTAATCTTGCAGTAAAATCTTTTTATCAAAGACGGCGTGCTCCAGTACCAGGCTTTCCTTTCGAATCTTTTCACGTCGTAGGACCATTTCCAGCAGATTACGAGCCATTTCCATCTCAGACCGTAGCTTACGTAACCTTTCCAGCGACTGTTGATCTGTACGTCGTGTCTTTCGCACAGGCTTTGTTTCACGACGACGAAAACAGATATAAGGATCAAGTTCGTTTTTCACAGTCTCTTCTAGCTTGAGTTGAGGGACGATGGCTTTACCTCGTCTCTCTAATCGGCGTTTTCGCCAGTGTTCAAAGACAACAGGAAGACTAGGACAACTATTTAGCTTGGAGTAATCAGGCACATGTTCTTTGAATGTTTTAAAATCAGGTGTTTGCTCAGGATCCTAGTATAAAAGCGTGGGTTGGATTTTTGCAATTAAAAAAAAAATAGGGAGACATACCAAGTACAGATGTGGCCAATTTTGATTGGTTATTGACTCACACTCGTTCATAATACTCTCAAACGTATCTTCAGAAAGTGGTTCTCCAGGATATTGCTTATTATATGACTGTAGAAAGGTATCATCCTCTTCGTCCATGACGTAGGGACAACCTATACAGTCCTCCACAGTTGATGAGAACTTGATAAGTGTTGTTGACTCTTTATATTTTTTCTTGTAGAGGGCATTATATTCATTGTCTGATATCAATCGAGAAGCATCAGGAGTAGGGATGTACTTTTCTATGGTCACGCCGGTTGTCACAGCCGCTTGCGCAGCAGAAATAGCAGCTTGGAGGTCATGCTACCAATACAAAAATAAAAATGAGTATGATTCGTCGGATAAATGATTCATGTATAAATTGTATTATAAAATAAATCACACTTTTTTAATACAAGAAAAAAAACTCCCAAATAAAGGACTATAGTAAACCTACCTCTTCCTCCTCTTCTTTCTCTACACCTGTTTCTATCTGAGGCACTGCTCTTTGAATGTTTGTAGCGTCCGCCAAGTCAGGGAGTTCATGTTCTTTGTAAATAGGGAGAGGGTGTTTGGGTGAGAGCTTTTTCACTCGAAATCGAGACACCATCTGGTTTGTCATTCTTGAGATCCGTAGTTGAACTTTTTTTTGTTTTGCTATGCTTTTTATAAAAAAAAATAGAAGTCTCTCTACAGCAAGCAAGACTAAAAAAAAGAAGCTACTTCTTTAGTTCAAAAATAAAACTTTTTTTCTACTAGGGTTGCTTTCTATTTGTTTCCAAAAAGATGATTTTGGGAAAAGCTCCTTCGGAAATTTTTTGCCGACGTCATTCGTCTGAGAATGAATATAAATAGCATCATAGTGAAACCAAAAAAAAATAGCAAAGTCAGGCTAATGCAGAGAAGCAATCTTCAAAAGCTTGCCATGGAGTATTAATATCACTCAAAAGGATACTGTTGCACGACATTAAGTATTATTGAAAATATCATGTCTTCTTTTCGAGAGTTTTTCTCTTTTCATTTTACTCTTACAAACAGATCATAAGTGCTCAATAGAATTTTAACCCAATATAGAGAAAGACTCCCTTTTTGATGTCATTATTCTTAGGAGTGGACGCGTTATTCATTACAATGCATCAATCTTTCAAATCGCGTTTAAAATATCCATAATGTATATCTAATTGCAATTGTGGTCTGTGGACAGTACCTCTAGTTTTAATGGAGTACATAACATGATTACTTTTCCTCAGCAAAGATTTCAGATCAGCCATCAAAACCAATACAGAAGCAACAGCTTTTCCAATTCATTAGAAATTGGTGATACTTTCAATCATATACTTACCACAAGTCCAATATACCGCCATTTATCCCTTAATAATTATGTTTGGACTATTGAAAAATTAAGCCTCAGTCCACTGGTGCCATAGGTTGCTTAAATATCATCAACTTTGTTCGATTACATAGACCTGAGCGTGTATTAAGACCATGTATACAACAGTCATCGCATCCATATGGCTGGATTAAAGTAGCCATCAAGCGGCAGATTAGATAAAATATCATGAATAATGGAGTCGCCATAAAACCATGGCATTCAAGCATACATGGATAACTACTTGATAAGTTATGAAATAAGCCGTCAAGAAAAATTCCGAAGTCAGTGGTGTAGAAAAAACTTCGCAACTTACAAATAAAGCGTAGCAGAATCATTCGTTTATATCACGACGACTACTCTCTTTTAGAATTTCTATTATCACCACTTTGAAAAGTTTATTGGTGATCTTTAAGAAGAATAACCATATGTTGATCAGTCCATTCTCTACAGCTGAACATTAAATAGAACAGTATCAATGTCTGGGTAGCCCTTGAAGCTCTATCCACTGCTACTTGATTTATCTTGCAGTAAGTGACTTAACCAGACCGGCGCCGTTTTGGTACATTATTCATGCGCTTTTGATCACAGTACTGGTATCCCAATTCAGGCCGGCTTCTTTATAGGTGGTAAATCTTTCTGCCAAAGCATTCAAGGAACAAGGCTTGAAACAGATGGCGTTGGTATTTCTATATTGAAGCAAGATTTTGATACAAGATATCGACAGAAGAATCATGAAACTACACCAGACTAACCTAGTGTTCTGGAAGGATCAAGCAGCAAGAGTACGAAAAAACAAAAGCAAAGGGAAAAGTACGTCAAAAAAGTCACAGCCCAATAGTAAAATGAAAAAAGACAAATTTACCATGCTAACCATCCGAAAGTGATGACATTCTTGTCTTTTTTGACGCTCTTTGATCTTACTTTGGGTCCATGCTTCGTCTGGCTTTGTCTCTCGGTTTGCCTATCACAGCTTTGATAGTCAAATCCTACCGTTACATGCAACTACCGTCGGTTGACAATTTCACTACACACGTCAATGAGTAAGGGAACCTCAATCCATAATGTTTGTTGGAGACGGAAGATTGTGCGTCGATTCCCACATTAAAGAATCCTTTACCTCAGTCTTCCCACGTTTCGCTCCCGCTTTTGGCAGTGTGCCATGCACACGGCTTTATATTATCTGTATCACCAACGGTTCCCTTCACAACAGCTGCTTCACCGTTTGATTTCCTGGTTGCTTTGAGAGCCTCTAGTTGTCCTCTATGTTAACAATCAGAGTCTGAAGAGCACTTTGTGTGATCCTTAATCAAACAAACGGTATGGCGATCCATTTCTATTCGTGCTTTCCCACAGCAACTGCCAACGTCCTCACAAATGAACGATTTTGCTGTCGATCAAATGACAGCTACTGCTTGAATCCTCATTAGAATCTGGAGGCTTCAACGGGAGCTTGTCGTTGATGACGATTGTGAACATATGCTCATCTCATTAGTCTAGGGACTTTAAGGTATAAAGTAAGCAGTATTGTCCATGATATGTAGATCAGAAAAAGAAAAAAGAAAAAAGAAAAAAAAAAAGGAATATACACGAGCACCAAGGTTCTTATCAAGCATAAAAGACAGCAAACTGCCCAAGATTGATTGACTACGAACACCATTAAACGTAAGTTTTATATCCGTCTTATTTTAGGTCAAGCGACTGTATGATTTACTCAAAGGAGAGACAAAGGGATGAGACAAGAGGTTGAGAAAGGGAAGGAGTGGGATGGGAGAGGAAGGGCATATATTATATACATATAAACTTTACAAAGTTGTTGAAGGGAGTAATATGAATGAGTGGAATGGGGTGTTGAGAAAGGTATCCTAAGAGAGCGAGACGGATTTACTCGATTCATTAGAGATGGTAGTACCTTGTTTTCTTATGGAGCCCGGTGGCGTTAACTTGCTGCTATTACTTGTTTGCACTAATTTTTAATCAGCAAAAAATGGCTCTATGCTGTCATGTATACACTTACATCTAGATTGCATAGTTAGCTGCTCGATACGTGAAACTGAATTTTCCAAGCATGCTTTCCATTTCATTTGCTCTGCTTTACTGGGCAGTTTCATGATATGTACTGTAGGCGATGCCATAAAGGTTGTATTGAGCGAATCCACGCCTTGGAAGGAGGAAATGATTTCGATACAGTAGCCTTCTTCGTTCACTTCATCTTTTGGAAGTAAGCGTATCTTTGCTCTTTCCAATTGAATATGGCCTTTGTATTGTAAGTTGTTTTGCTTTCGTCTGACATAGACCAGCATATCAGAAAAGAGGAAATAAGTCCTTTCTTCTTGTGTGTTTGATTTGGTGATTTGTATAAAATCACCCTGTAAATACAGTCTACGTTCTGCCCTGATGCCAAATGGTTGATCCGTCATGGTCGTATGTATCTCGTACACCTGATCGACATTTTTAGCTTCTGCAATTCTACATTCACGCAAGCATAAACAAAAGGGAGAATGTTTAATGAATCTATCATTCGTTTTACCTCATCTTGAACTCCTCAAACAGTTGCTCTACGCGTTGCTTACATTGCATCAAGCCAGCATAATCAGGGTGCAAAGAATATGTACTGTCCGCCAAAGCAGAAAGTAGTTTTCCATAGCGTGGAATACATGAAACAGGCGTTGTTAGTAAATGCAATAAAGTTTTTTCTTTAGTCAAGCCCTTTTCTACTGACTAAATCATTTGAGTATATTAGTCAAACTTGAACTATACATGTGATTCCTGTCAGTGTTTACCTCTGAAAACTTTTTAAAAGGCGGATATCGATTTAGGCGTTCGACTGTAGTGACCATAGTACTGTAATTATCAAAATAGGTGTGATATGCTCCTTGAATCTTTGGAAACTATACATGTGGTAATAGGGTCAGGATAGTCTTGGTTTTTTTTTGGTTTTTTTTATACCCAAGTGAGTACAATGTCGGACATGATCTGTGTCGGACCCCAAATGGCTAGACTAAAATAAAGTAAAAATGGTTATTGAAAAGCAAAAAGACACAAAGGGAGAGGCGGGATGATCTTACCGCTCTTCTAGGCTTGTTAAAATTTCTTGATGTACACGTATGATGTCTTCAAAATTACAAAATAGCCAATTCGTTTCTCTTTCGGTACAAGGAGGCTTTTTCATGCCCAAAAAGCCATATGAAGGTTGCTTTGCGCTTTTACGCAAAGGCAAGATGTATGAATCTCTAAGGACTTCTAATACGTTTTTTATGTACATCTTCTCTGAATTATGTAATTCCTTAATAATCGACTCTCTCTTTTGATGCATCATCTCTTGATCTTAAATAAAAAAAGTATAAGCCCATATACCATCCATGACACTTGTATTTACCAATGAGCCCATCGTCAACATCATCATAATCCAAACTGTCAATAATATCAAATTCTACATGGTGATTTGATGTCATCCAATCAGGTGTTGCAGATGCCCCTGAGCTTGACATCTCACTTAATCTTAAACTCGAAAGGTTACTGCTAACTGCACTGATAATACTTGGATCTGATTTTCTAGCAGTAGACTTGTCAATTACATTATGCTCTGTTTCATGTTGTCTTGAATAATTGGTTCCATACATTTTCTCTTTTCCTCTTTCTCTATTGTTAAATGAGTGTTTGGGTATAGTTTACGTTTAATAAAAGAGAGAGAGAGAGAGAAAGAAAAGAAAGAGAGAAATAGAAAATGAAATTCCCTCTGTTTTGTACTTCACTTGATCGTCGTCACGTCGTTATACAAAAATTGCAGTTACCCGACGAATATGCGTGCAGCCTTCCCTTATTTTTGTATAACCAACTGTTTTTTGAACTACCGCATTACTGTAAAGCCTATTACTTTTATTATGTTTTATTTTTAACAAAAATTCTAATCACACCAAATGGATATATGAATCATCCTCTACACTAAGCAAGAACACGTCTTTATAGCAACTGCACTTTCTCGATTCATTTGTTTCCAAAGTAACCATGGCAAACAAATCTGTCTTGATTTTGGGTTCTAGAAGCTCAATTGTCTATGAAACATCCGATTACATTGCCCTATTAGGTAACATACATTGATACCTCAAGTGCCTCAGTGCTCTCGTTGTCATAAAAAAAAGACCTTCACTTTTGAGTTAGTAATCTCAATTTGATTTTGATTTTTTCTGTTGATAATCATTGGCTTGAAGCATTTGACATTTGTCCTTTTTCTTGCGTTTCCCTTTCTTCTTTTCTTCTTACTTCCTGCAAAATACATTTTGTTATTTTGTCTTTTAAAGCCTTGTATGCCTTAAAAAACCATAATCATCTGATTTTTTTTATGGTAAACTGGTAAAGAGAACCCTTTTTATTCTGTGGTCGTACAAATGCTTTCCACACAAAAAATTTTTAAGTTTCTTTCTGTACGTTTGGCAGCAGAAAGCGGAACTTGTTGATTCAAATCACAGTTGCGGGAGTGGAAAAGAAAGGATTATTGAACTAACCAGCATTTGTATAAGCCCTGCGTTTGACGATTTTGTAAATACTTAAAAGATATATTAAATATAGTTAAAGAAAATATGAGGTTTATCACTATCTCTTTAACAGACATTTCACATGTAGCAATAGCATGCGGTTAGTTTATAAAAGAGATAGAGATAAACAGATCAATCACGTATCATTATAAACAAACAATTACTATCACATCCAATTAAGGCTAGCTTCAAGGAGGCTATTTGAATTTATGTACAACTTGAACTAGCGTATTTGTTAATCTTTGGGCAGTGATTTCTGAATGAAAAAGTTTGTTGATAACAGCACTAATGGAAGTGGTAACAAGAAGAAGCGCTATCTGATCCGAGCGAAAGTGGGTCTGATTAAAACGCATATAGTCTATTTATCAACATCTGTATTTTCGTTATATTATTGATTATCTTGAAACTACAGATAAGCTATCGGCATGGTCAAGGCTTCCGGTTATCCGGGGTGTAGTGGGCTTGAGGCGTATATCAAAAAGTTACACAGACGCTGCCGCTAAAAGTCAACAATATCTATGATAAGGTAAGCCCAGTTTATATAGATAACGCATTCGAAATGATAGCATGCATGATAGATTGAAAAGGTGGGTACACTAAACACAATTTGGAACCAGCCAAGAAAACATCATTAGATGTGATTAGGTTACAGCATTGTTTCTTTGTTATTCACAGATTAATCATGTTCTCTCTCTCTTTATAATATTACGCTTCCCAGCCATTGCATATAATTATGAATACGGCTTTCTTTTGCATTTAAGGGTACTTCTTCATTGAGTAAAAGATTCAGATATCATTCAGGAAATTAGTGGTTAATATTAAACTTGTTCCTGTTGACTCTTATTAATAATATAGCTCTGTATTCGCTTATATACTCTAATAGTTAAAATATACGCTATTGACGAATGAGACAGTTTGGTGTGCTATTGATACACAGCTCTTTTAAACTGACGGTTGAAGCAATTCGATTGAGTATTTATAACTATACCTATTTGATGCAAATAATTGAATAAAAGTATCAATGTACGATTATGTAACTTTTATGCAGGGCCCTTACAGCTATGCTCTTACACATCTCAAGACAGACGAGATGCAGAGTTACCTATCCCAATTCAATAATATTATTATCAGCTAAGAACAACTGATTAACGATTATGATACTTGTGTGTTCAGCTATAGTTCTTTCAAGAATCATGCCATTCAAAAGATTATTTGGCTACTCCATCAAACCCAGGTTAGATATTGTGTCAATAAATTATAAAACAATGTGAAATCGTGTATTAATACGTTTCTTACAAATGCCTCACGGTGACTTCAATAAATCCAGTATCATAGTTAACAATGGGGTCATGATCTTGCTTGTCCATGCTTGTAAAAAATGTCTCTCAGGGTTCTACAAGAGATGTTTTTAATTGATGTAATGTCTACTTCATCAACGTTAACCAACAACTTGATGTTATTGTATAAGTATTCAATATCTTCCAGTACCGATTTTAATGATCGATTGACAATGCTCAATTGACCAACTCTAGTAATTTTATATTTTACGGGTCAGGCGTTAAATTGCTGATCGTATCTACATAAGTTCCAGTTGACTCAAGTCGGGCTCCAGATGTGATATAAATGAAGAAGTGCTGAGTGTTTGATTTGGAAATGGACAACGGGTAAACAATAACTTCCAATTGTATCCTTTTATTTGTGTAAATAAGAAGTGGAGAAATATATAAATTATTAATACACGACAGCAATATAAATCACGTTGTAGCACATATTATCAATGTGATGCCACTCTGTTTACAGACATTCTTTTATATACAATATAATTTGGACAGGTACAAGTTACAAATATAATGTATTGTTCATTTGATACTTACCGAGACGTTAAGGAGTGCACTGCCGTTATAGACAGCGTATTAAATCCAGGGAGCACCATTAGTTTATTGCAGGTCTTTTGAAGGGGAAGTACTTTCATTGCCATGCTTTGATTTGTAAACAAATATATTTATATATTTAATGCATTGTTCGCATTGCGATTCCACACCGTACCACAAGATTCACACTTGAGGATAGCATGTACTCTTCGCTTTGATCCAGAAACAGAGAATTTGTTCATTTATTTCATTTTACACTTGTTACAGATATGACTCGTTAAATACTCGTCAACGTAAACAAATTCGGTCCTCTCATCAGATCGTTTGCATTTTCGTTTGATTTCTTCAGTAATACGTCTGGGATGCAGCTCGTTTTCCTTTCATACTTGAGCTCAAAGAACCATTTCCGAACGCAATGATTCGCTTCGGCTGAGAGGAGGAGGGGAGGTCCGCAGGAGATAACTGTAGTTGGCCTTGTAATATTAATTAATGATTGACTACATTTTGTTTAACCATGTTTTTCTTAATAATAAAACCTATCCTGGAATGAAAAGCTCTCTGTTTTTGACGCACTGCACAACTTACTGCGATCCACTTCTATTAAAAACCGACGATTAAAGTAGTTATCTTTATAAAAATGACTGACAAGGATATTAAAATGACGCACGATGACCATGGATCATCATCGTAATTATCAGGAACAGTAGTCGAAGAAGTAACGGTAAAGAAGGAAAATGAGAGACACAAACTCTAATATCAGCTGTGCATTCCATGTAAAAGTAAAAACACATAATGAGCTGGCATATATCCAGCATGTGTCTGGTTGATACGCTGAAAGCGTTGCTCAAAATCACGTCCATGACGAAGGCCATCATTTCTATTTCTGTTTCTCAAGGTAAGAACGATGTCACGGAAGCTTCTGTTGCTATACTCAATAGGAATAGCCGCGGCAACTTCTTCTATTGTTGATAAGTATATTTTAGTGATTTAGTGATTAGTGATGAACTCTTTCAATGCTTTTTTTTAAGTCAATATCAGTGCTAAAACATGACAGTAACGAACATTCAATTTCCACAAAGTGACAATGTCCACCGTTCTCACTGTATAAGAATCTATCAACAAGTTTTTCCGTTGCGGTTATTTGGATGTATTAGTAATCAATAGCTGAAGATACACGAAATTTGGAAGTCATTATCACTCTTGTGAACATGGTTTGTTGTATTCAGGTTATGGCGTAACTTATTATATGATAGAAAATGGCGTTGTGACTCACTTTTAGATGAGTATCGATTACTGATCTTTAGATATATCCATCCCTTCTGCATTCTCTATATCTCTCTACATCTGACATATCAATAGAGTATGTACGTTTACTAAAGGAAGAGCGTGTCTTATTGGGAAAAAAAAATTACGGCATAACATTGGCTTGAAAGCAGAGAGTAAAAAAAAAATGCCGACAGCTGATGAAGCTGAGAAAACATTTACACGTCAGCGTAAGCAGTTTGCATTATTAATACAGTACCTTCTCGCTCTTTCTTTCTTTTTTTTTTAAAAAAAAACTTTTTCTTTTCTCTTTATTAACTTTATTATCATGCCTATACTCGAAGTTTATTCCGCCATTGCACCCAAGGACTTGAAGTCCTTTATCAAACGCCTAAGTGCTGTCTTTGCCGAGCAAATTGGTAAACCTGAAAGCGTAAGTGAATAAATACAAGTTGAAAACAAGACAATAACCTGTCAATAGTTCTGTTTGGTCACTTTTAGCAAAGTAGACAGCCTTGTATTTAATGGTACAGATGAACCTGGTTACCTTTGTAAGGTTATTTCTATTGGACACATTGGTAATGATGCAATGATGTGAAAACAAAAAGACTAACAAGAATAATAGAAAATGATCGTAATTCCAAGTTGACTGCTGCCATTACTGCTGAATTAGAAAAGGAATTGGGTGTTTCTGATAATCGCGGTTACTTTGCCTTTAGTGATATTGCTGCTGAAAACATTGGTACAAGAAAAACCACATTTGCCAATATTGTTCGTGAAAGACAAAAATAAACTTTAAACTCCGTCCAGTTTATTTCTCGGTTAAAAGTTCTTTTACTTTATTGACAACAAAACAGAGCGTGTTCAAAAGAGCAGAGTGAGGCAATAGGCTCTTTAGTGAATACGCCACATCTTTTTTTGTTGTTGTTGAAGAGAGTCGAGAGTGATGAAAAGGAGCCTCTGTCTTAATTAACAACATTCGATATCTTAATTTTTTGTCATTAATAACAAATACGAATTGGCAGTACGAATCACATAATTTCATACCGCAAGTAATCTTGAATAGAAAAAGTGTAATTTAGATTGATTTCTGCGTAACATTGGAAATATAAAGATGAGTGCAATGTGTCCTTTTTTTTTTTTTTCTTTATTCTTTAAACAAAAACCTTCAACTCCTCCCATTCCCTTTGTTTGTTCAAAACAATGCGTTTTACTCATTCCTCTCTTTTCACTTTGACTTCAATTGTGACAAGCTCGATTGTCTATCAAGTGAGCTCTGCTCCTGTCTCTCCTAGTGATCTTGCTTCTCCTGAAAGCCCATCTGTTGCTCTCAATACTTTATCTGGTATGGCCCTGGCTGGTCAAGGGGATTCCAACAGACCGATCTGGGCCAAGAATATCGAGAAGAGAAGCAAGCATCATAAAAAGCATAGTAAAACTCACAAAAAGCATCACAAAAAGACTACAAAGAAATCAAAGAAGTCATCCTCCCATAAAAAAAAGACAACCAAAAGAAAGACATCCAAGAAGACGACAAAGAAACACAAGACAACCAAGACAACCAAGAAGGGTGGCTCTGGAAGCAAAGGAGGACAATCATTCTCTGGTGATGGTACTTACTACACACCTTCATTAGGTTCTTGTGGTCTGACAAATAGCGAAAAAGATTTGGTTGCTGCTTTGGTAATTATATTACACTCATTAATAAGAAAGGTTTATTAATTTACTATCGTAGAATGCTCCACAAATGAACAACCCTGCCAACCCAAATCTCAATCCAATCTGTGGTAAATACATCAACGTTCATGGTCCCAAGGGCTCTGTCAGAGTCAAGATTGTTGACACCTGTCCTCCCTGTAAGGTTGGTGATGTTGATTTAAGTCCTGCTGCTTTCGGCAAGATTGGTAACTTTGTTGATGGCCGTATCCCCATTAGTTGGACCTGGGCATAAATAAATAAAATATGTACTTTTATTTGACGCTTCTTAATTAATTACAGTTCTTCAACAGTGTGTCATCAGATCATATAAATATTTCCTATTTCACAAATCACCGTGTCTATTTCAAGATGTGGCTGATAATAACATTTTATTATAAACTCCTATTTTCTTGACTCTTTTTCTTTATTTATTGATCCATAACAATAGAGACAAGTAGCAATAAAAGGGAGCTAGCAATGCTATGGATGTAGTTAAGGTTTCTATGGTTACTTCACTTGTAGAAATCAGAAAAAAGGAATAATGAAAATTATTGTTTAATTTTGAGTAACATTAAGATTTCAGGGAGCTGCATCGTTTATGTAACCGGTCCGTTCGCTCTCGGACGATTTCATGAAAAAAGGAAAACGTGTCCCAGTGTAGCCACTCCTTTTTTTCCTTTGTTTACAATGTCACATTTTTGTAATAAGTAAAAAGCCACAAAATAAAGCACAAAAACATGCTTTCGAGAACAATCTTTATTGAAAACAGGTTGTAAAAGGGCATTCTCTGACGAATCATTAAACAGTACCTGCTTTATTACTGTTCATGTGTAGATAAAAGGCGTTTCTTGTATGTGCGTGTGTGGAAGGAAGAAAGCACCTGATTTATGGTAATTAACCATATTAACATGAAACAGAAGCAAGTCATTTACAGTTATTACATAGTTAATTTTTATGAATGATCTCTCTACTTTATAGAAGCCTTTCGATCGCTGAAATGCATCATGCTAAACTCGCCGACAGATACTGAAATACATTTTATGTAAGCAGTGTTTGAACAATTTGATTCGCTTTCCTTTCTTATTTCAATCACCACATTTTGTTAAACTGTGCATATGAGCATTTTTCGATGTTTACATCTTTCATCTTTTTGACACTCGACTCGAGGCCCCCCTTCCTTCAAGGGAACTGCAACAAATAGAATAACCGGAAGATGAGTCGGGTTGTACCAGAGCGAGGCTGGTAGAACCCAAAGATTCATAATAGATGCACATTAATAGATGTACATTTTGTCCTCTTTTTTCGTGTCCATCCTCTTTTTTTTTTTTTTTTTTTTTTTTAAAAAAAAAAGATCTCCTACAACATGCTTTTGACCATATGATTGAAGCTCATGCTAATAGCATTGAACAGATGACGCCATAGCTATTATTCAGATATAAACAATCGTTTCCTCTCTTTTTTTTCTATTGTAAAAACAAGCAGTCTTATCCATAATCACATATCATCTGAGCTTTTACTTGATACTTTTTATCCAAAATCGTCTATTATTAGAGATTTCTCTTAATAGTGTAGTAAACCACCTTTTCTAAAGCTAAAAAAAGAGCAGCGTATTATTATTATTAATGAACCTTTTGCTTACTTTCCTCGGATATTTGATTCATTTACAACTCATTTACATAAAAAAGTATTTTGTGAGACTGATGGCATAAATAGCATTTTAGTACAACAAAAGTGACAAATGGCATGAAGCCAAAAGAACAATGATGAAGGCAGATGCACAAAAAAGAAGGAAAAAGAAATGCGCAAAAATGACATATAACCCTTTTTTATAAAATGCAGGCTGGCTTTTTATTTATATCTCTCTTTCTCTTTCTCTCTTTTCCTTTTCTTTCTTTACTTAAATCATATAGTTCATCACACACACACACACATAATGACACCATCAAACCCATTTGTTCATAACTTAGTAATAGACAGTATGCTATTTAATCTATTTGATACTGAAGACGCACCTGTTGCTTCACATGCTGCAGCCACCAACACAAATAATACAAACACTAAAGCTAAAAACCAAACCTCGAAAAGAAGCCAAGTGAAGAATGCATGTGGTAGGCTTATAGTTTTGTTATTAATACGTAACTGATGTATATTTAGTAAATTGTCAAAAGGCGTGCAAGAAATGTGATGATGGAAGACCTTGTCAGCGCTGCATCAAGCTTGGGTTGACAGATACATGCGTGAATTCACCTAGAAAAGAACGAAAAAAGGGATTGAAGCGTGGCCCTTACAGAAAGAGAGGTATGTGTGCGTGTCTTTGATATCTTACAGATTCATAACCACAACCTTCTAAATCAGTCAGAAAAGATTACGAAACATCACCTGCAATCAATAAAGAACAGGTTACCAACCAACAACCCCCTTACGACTACATGGCTATGTTCCTAAACTTTCCTATTACTGAAACCCCTTCAGAGATGGCTTATGTAAACTGTTTCAGCAACAATAACGAAAAGAATGATGTCAATGTCATGGTGTCTAATACAGCAGTAGCAAAAGAACAACGAAATAAAAATACTATACTGAATAGTACGTCATCGCCAAGCTCATCCCCAAAATCACTTGATAGTTTCCAAGACGACGACGACAACAACAACAACAGCAAGGTTACAATACCACATGTTCATCCAAGCAACCATTTATCTTTGTGTGACAATGCGCTGTTCTCCTTACCAAAAACAGAAGGCATGTCTATTTCTAGTAGCCATCTTGGAACTGACACATTTTCATGTTTAAGCCCTAACGAACTCATTGATCAATGGCTAAAGTCTACAGATGGTCAAGAACTTTTTGCTTAGGTTGCGCGTATTCATGACACATCATAATGTACACCTTCCCTTTTTAGGCATTTACTATCCGGCAATAAACTCTCCACTCCACTGCTCTCTTTCTTATGTCCATAAAGCATATGGACCACTCTAAAGATTTCAATTATCATTATTCGAATTGACAGATGCAACAATCAAAGTATCTAGACATTCATCTTCCGCAAAAGAATTTCCCCATTCTTTAAAAAGCAAAGATACGTTTTTTATAAGTGAGCATATACCTCTGAGTCCCTCCGCATCCCTGCAGAAAAAACTATGTCAAAGAGAGAGAAAGAAAAGACAAAGGGCCCGTTTTTATATAAAGTGAATATATCTGCTGATCTACAGATATAAAGATTGGAAAACACTATTTGTTCTCCGATTCAAGAAAAGAAAAGAAGAAGCCCTCGGTCTTTTTCTTTTTCTTTGTTCTTGTATATTTTCGATTATAAAAGATGCCGAAATATATAGGTGCTATCGACCAAGGAACAACATCAACCAGATTTATAATTTTCGACGAGAAAGGAAAGCATATTACCTCTCAGCATCATGAGTTTGAGCAAATATATCCTCGACCAGGGTAACGGGGTGTTGACAGTTTGGGCGCCTATTTTATATTAATCCTTTTCTTTTAGTTGGGTTGAACATGATCCATATGATCTATTGGATTCAGTCATTCGATGTGCAGATGGAGCTATCAGGAAGTTTGGTCTCATGGGATACAATATGTCAGATTTAAAAGGTAAGAAAGAATGGGCTTTATGATATTAAAAAGGATCACTGAAACATGTGAAAAAAAAGCCGTTGGTATATGTAACCAAAGAGAGACAACACTCGTGTGGGATCGTAAGACGGGAGAACCTCTTTATAATGCAATCGTCTGGAGCGATACTCGAACGGATAGCCTTGTCAAGGAATTATTGAAGAAGCAACAGGATTTGAATGTGCAAGAACTTTGCGGCCTACCCATTCACAATTACTTTTCGGCTGTAAAGTTAAAATGGTTGATTGAACGGGTGCCTAAGGTGAGACAGGCTGTTGAAAAGAGACGTGCTATGTTTGGTACGGTAGATACATGGCTCATTTGGGTAAATAAGAATATAGAAAAAGAAAAAGACAGTAAAGCTTACATAAAAAGAGAATTTGACAGGTGGAATCCAAGGAGGCAAATACATTACCGACGTGACAAATGCAAGTCGTACGATGTTTATGAACTTGAAGACGTGTCAATGGGATCCACGTCTGCTAGAGTAAGTAAGACGGAGGCTTTGGAGTAACATCAGCTAACCCATTAAGTGTAGCTTTTTTGAAATTCCTGATCACATGTTACCAGTGATTGTTTCCTCATCTGAGAATTATGGCACTGTACAATGGGGTCCGCTGGAAGGAATACCTCTCATGGGCTGTCTTGGGGACCAACAGGCAGCTCTTGTAGGTCAAAAGTGCTTTGAGATCGGACAAGCCAAAAATACATATGGAACAGGTGCCTTTTTACTCATGAACGTTGGCAGCGAACCCATCGTCTCAAAACACGGCCTTCTGTCTACAGTTGCCTATCAGTTTGGCCCTAATGGTCAGGTATCTTATGCACTGGAGGGGTCTATTAGTGTCGCTGGCGCCGCTATCAAATGGTTACGTGATAACATCGGCATCATCCAATCGCCTGATGATATAGATACTTTGGCAGCCAAAGTCAAATCAACGGGTGGCGTCTTCTTTGTCACTGCTTTCTCAGGTCTGTTTGCGCCCTATTGGCGTGGTGATGCTCGTGGAACACTGGTGGGTTTGACGCAATACACAAACAAGTATCACTTGGCACGAGCAACCCTGGAGGCTGTCTGTTTCTCTACTCGTGCTATATTAGAAGCAATGAATATAGATCGAAGTGTTGCATTGAAGACGCTCAAAGCGGACGGTGGTATGTCTAACTCAGATCAATGTATGCAGATTCAGGCAGACGTCTTAGGTATTCCTGTATGTCGCTCAGCCTTGCGAGACACGAGTGCATTGGGCGCTGCATTTGCCGCTGGTTTGGCTGCTGGTATCTGGAACACTATCGACGACATTAAGCTGAGCTTATCGGAAAAGGAAGACGTGTTTTATCCTCAATGGAATGACGAAGGTAATAAGATTAAAAGAGAGTGTACTTAAATAACACATATAAATATAGGTCGAAAAAGAAAATGTCATCAATGGCAACAAGCTGTTCAACGAAGTCTTGGCTGGACAGAGGTTTACACTCCAGAAGATCACTTGTAACATAACACACATATATAGCATCCTTTTGCATTTAATAAATCTGATCTACTTTACGTCTAAATTGGTCTTCCGATAAAAAATTTACTTTTTTTTTCCTCTATTCTTTAAACATGTCTGATGAAGAGGGTTTCGCTGGCGATCTATTTGGCGTAAGTTGGGCAAACAGTCAATCATAGCAAATAAGGCTAAATTGTTTCCAAGGCAGAAAGCGATCAGGACATTGTAGAGGTTGAACCGACATTTGAAATATATACTAGAGACAATGTACCAGAAGGTACACACATATATATATATGCCTCACTTTAAATGATCTCATTTCAACATTTATATTAGATTCATATAGACAAGTCAAGATCAAGTTGGTCGGTTCTCATCCACTCTGGGCTCATCATTTATGGAACGCTTCTAAAGTATTTGCTTCACTCTTTGACACACACCCACGTCTGGTGAAAGATAGATATGTTTTAGAATTAGGAGCTGGAGGAGCGCTACCAAGTCTGATAGCATCGTTAAATGGAGCTGCCAAGGTGGTAGTGACAGACTATCCAGATAAAGAACTGATTGATAATATACAATACAACGTCGATCAGATGCCAGAACCAGTAAAGAACCATATCAATGTCGAAGGGTACATTTGGGGCAGCAACACGGATAAACTGAAAAGTTACTTACCTGATCGATCAACCTATGATGTAATCATTTTGAGTGATCTTGTCTTTAATCATTCACAACATCATGCAATGCTCAAGACATGTAGAGAGTTATTGACACCCAAGACGGGCCGTGTGTATGTGTTTTATACGCATCATCGACCTCATTTGGCACATCGTGATCTAGAATTCTTTCAGATTGCTACAAGACCCTTCAAGGAAGATGAGGATGATAGAGAGCTAATGGGTTATGGATTTAAAGCAGATCATTTTATGATTGAAAAGATGGGTGTTATGTTTAAGGAGGACCCTGGAGATGAAGAAGTACGTGCGACTGTTCATGGTTGGCAATTGTGGCTAGAATAGATTTAAAAATAAAATATAAAATGCCAAGAATAAAAAAAAATAAAGCTATTTTTACCTTCCCCCGGAAAGCTCACCGGCATGATGTGAGTCTATATCAGCCAATGAGAATACTCAGTCTAAAGAAACAAGAGCTCATGTGTTAATCATAGTGATGAAGCATCATCAATATTAAAAAATGGATGCCAAGATGAAAAGTGACAACGACGTCATCATTATTACGAATGTCTCTTTCTCTCTCTTTCTTTCTTTCTTTCTTCTTTTTCAACTAGTGAGAATGAAGGATCTTCGTACTATTTTTGTAATGTGACACAGTAAGGAACAATAGTTGCTAAATAAAGCTATTAATGCACTTTTATATTCTTTGTGTCCCTGTTTGTGTGGATACAAAATTAGCTCATATTTTTCCTATTTTAAAAGGACTAATTTAGTCTTCTCCCTTTTCGTTCCTTTTCTTTCTTTTATTTTATTTTAAAAAACAAACAATGGGAAATCATCAATCAAAACATAAATATAAGAGTAGACAAATAAACAAAGGTGGCGCTGTATTTAATCCACCTACAAGTAAATTCTCTGACGAGTACAAGCAAGGTTCTCAACCACATCCTCACTACTCACAACAACAACAACAACAATATCAACAAGAACAACGAACAAAAGCATATCAACAAGAAAGATACTATCATCAACAAAACAAGGAAGAGGGAGTAATTGAAGAAGTAGAACAAACACAAAAGGGTCCCATCGCACTTGATATCGATGCATGTATCCAAAAGTTATTACAGGTGGGTTCAAATAAGAACAGACCGATTGGTAAATCAGTGTGTTTAAATCAAAATGAAATAATCGCCATTTGTCGATATGCATATGATGTATTCATGAGTCAGCCTGTGAGTATTATTTAGATGACGTTTTGTGTATCGAAGCTGATTCCCCCTTCTTTTTAGACTTTATTAGAACTGAGTCCAGGTGTAAAAGTGGCAGGAGACGTAAGTGTCTATCATAGAAAAAGAAAAGAGGGGCAATAGCTTATAAACAATAGATAGATTCACGGCCAATACTTTGATTTGATTCGATTATTTGATCTCTGTGGATTTCCGCCTACTTCCAACTATCTATTCTTGGGTGATTATGTTGATAGAGGAATGTATAGTCTAGAAACCATTTTATTGCTACTTTGCTTTAAAGTCAAATACCCTGAAAACTTTTTCTTGTTGCGTGGAAATCATGAATCCGCTGATGTCACACGAAGTATGTAAGAGCACTTGTGTGGTTTAATCAAAATTAACGCATGCATTAGTTTATGGCTTTTATGATGAATGCAAACGAAGGACGAGTGTAAAGATTTGGAAGATATTCTGTGATGTGTTTAATACGATGCCTATTGCAGCCATTGTCGGTAACAGAATATTCTGTGTCCATGGTGGATTATCTCCTTTTATGCAATCGATGGATCAAATCGCTTCACTGCCCAGACCGACAGAGGTACCTGAATACGGATTACTAAATGATTTGCTTTGGTCTGATCCAAGTGATGCATCGCCTGATTGGAGTGAGAATGATCGTGGTGTGTCTGTTTGCTTTGGAAAAAAGAATGTTAATGATTTCTTAAAGAGGTTTGACCTTGATCTCATTTGTCGAGCTCATATGGTAAGTTCTAATGTGTGTCTGTTGATAAAGTTATACTCATAGCTTCAAAGGTGGTAGAGGATGGTTATGAGTTCTTTAATGATCGTACACTTGTCACCGTCTTTAGTGCGCCTAATTACTGTGGTGAATTTGATAACTATGGAGCGATCATGACAATATCCAATGATTTACTCTGTAGCTTTGAGCTATTGGCACCAGAAGATAAATTAAATAACAAAAGGGTAGAAAAGAATAGGTAAAAAAAATGGAACAGAGTTTATACATCATTTGCTCATACTAATACGGTCATTTAGTTCTACCTTTCAATTAACTTGATGTAAATATTATTCGACATGAAGTATGCAAGAACTTTTGGTCATCTACTTTTATAATAAATAAACAAATATGTACAGAAATCAAACACACATGTATATACTTGCCTTGTATCTAGTCTTTAATATCTCTACCAAGTACGCTCTTTGATACTCTGCTTGCTTATTAAAGTATAACCTCAGGTCAATCATTGGGTTCCAGTAGGTTTCGAATTTGGGCTGTAGATTGGATTTGGAAATGTTGTGTTGAATGATGATCATACTCTGTAACTTGGATAAGCTCTTGATGATCTCTGTCAAATGTTTAACTGGATAAAAAGATGAGTAAATGTATAAAAAATGATGACATTGCTATTACTTTCACTTGACATCCAATTGATTTCTGCTGCTATGCTTGGAAGGTCTTCAATGATAACGAGTGATTGTTCACGTGCAGTGGCTGCTAATAATGCGCCAAGATTTTCAAGTGATAAAGATAATTCACGAATTGAGAACACCTGAGTGAACTCGATCTGAGAGAGGACAGCCGTTTGAATATTGTGCTTCTGTAAGATGTCGTGCATTCGTTTGGGAGCAAAGGATCCTGTAGATCCAAAGATATAAACGCTTGGATTCGTGCTGTGTAAAATGTAGGATGCTAATAGGTTGGATATAAACTATGTGTGTGTGTGTATACAGCATGAGAGTGTTTTCTTTTCAAAGCAACAATATTACTCACTTCAGTTTTGCCTGTATTGGCCTTGCCACATAATTCAATCACATTCTTGAAGCGTAGTCCACCGCCAAGCGCATGATCAAGTGATGAAAAACCTGTAGATAAACATGTGTGTTCTATTATACTTGACTTGTCCATTTCCTGTGCTACAGTTATATCAAGCATGATTTGACGGACAAATGCTCTCATCCACTATTTCTATTCAGCATACATTCTTTTTTATTCTTTTACTTTACCCATCGAGGGATATTGGTTATTGAGCATAAATTGGATAAATCCTCTTGCAGTAGTGCGCTGTCTATACAAAATGTTATTTCGTCGTTCCACGGGCAGGCTTTGAATCTGTAACCTGAAGTAATATCGTTCGCTAATAAAGCTTCCAGCACAGGCTGATAAAGCTTGCTTTGATCAGCATTCCACCGTTGACAGATTATTCTCAACTTTGTCATTATTTAAAATAAAAAATAAACAAAATGCATAACTTTTTCTTTTTTTATTTATTTAATGTCTGTTGATTTGGATTGGCAAAAACTTGACAAGGAATTAGCCGAATACGTCAAAGAGTTTTTGAATAAACACTTTCAAACAATTACAAAGCCTTCATTTATTGGCGACATTCAAGTTACTGCGTTTGATTGGGGCCATGATGCTCCTCAAATAGAAATCGTCAACATCACTGACCCATTTCCTGAATTTTACGAACAAGAAGAACAAGAACAAGAACTGATTGCTTCTTCACCAATTATAGAACAAAGCCAACCATCTCCATCAACTGATTACTTTTCAAATTACCAACCTCCTCGACTGATACACACTCCCTTGCTTCATCAACAACGTCTCCACCTCTTTCATCGATCACCTCTTGTTGCCCCACAACACCCATTCAATATGAACAATAGTTATCTCATGACACACGCATCTCCAGAACCAACGACATCTAGCAGTTGGCCGTCTCGACCGTCGTCCTTACTGGATGAGGACTGGATAGATGATGAAGAGATCAATCATGTACCTGATACCTCGATCCATACCAATAATAACTCTGCAGGGAACACTAAATCAACGGAGATGGACTTTCAGGTGCATGTGTTGATATCTTACAAAGGTGATATGAGCATGACTTTGATGACAGAGCTAAGGATGAATTATCCAAGTGTGATGTTTATGAGTCTACCTATTCAACTATGCGTAAGGTCTGTCGAATTTGAGGCTACGGCCGTGGTTGCCTATATTCAAAGTATGAAGCGTGTGTGTGTTTCGATGCTGGAAGAAGAGGAACAGTCCGGTCGAGGGAAAGATGGTATTGACAGGTAAGCGAACACAGACAGGGTATAGCTTTTGTTTATAAAAATACTTTAGCTTGCTTCGAGATGTACATATTGAATCTGTCGTGGGTGATGAACAAAAGCAAGGTAATAACATAAATGACATATTCCTTTCTCTCTCTAACTCTCACTTTTTGGAAAAAAGCATTGAAAAATGTTGGCAAGATTGAAAAGTTTATTGTAGATCAATTAAGAAAGATGCTGGACGATGAACTCGTGTTTCCAAGTTATCAATTAATTGAATTAAACTGATTTTATTGGGATAAGCCAGTGTGTCGCAGTAAGGCGGTTATATCCACAGTTGTTCTTCCTCTAAATTGATTCCAGACCTCTTTGGGTGATGTACCCCCACCTAATGCAAGAATGGTATTACGGTAATGTTGTCCGATGGATCTAACACCTTTCTGCCCATGCTTTGCCTTGGCTTCTTCAAAGGCAGCATAAGCATCCGCGGAATAAGTCTCGGACCACTTGTAGCTATGCATCTATTTAGTTTCTCGTTCCTAGTTTTCTTTTTCTCTGTTTTACCTATAGTAACCAGCACTGTATCCGCCGCCAAAGATGTGGTTAAAGCTACACAAGAATCTGTCTTCCTCCAATCGAGGTATAAGTACAGTCTGCTGAGCAATTTCAGCGTCCTGGTCAAAAACAGTAGGATCATCAGATGAGACAGGTGGTGTGAAGCGAGAGTGCAGAGCTAGATCGACCTTTGAAAAATGAAGCTGTCTCAAGGTAGCAAGCCCAGTCATAAACTTCTTGCTCTTGACGAGTGCATCAACCATGTCCTTTGGCATAGGCTCGCCTGTCTTGTGATGTCCCGCCAATCGATCGATCCATTCGGGCTCACTACAAAAGTTTTCCATGAACTGGGAAGCGACCTCGACAAAGTCCCATTCGATACCATTGATACCAGAGGCAGGTGCATAGTCTACAGTTGTCATCATGTGTTGCAAACAATGACCAAATTCATGAAACAATGTTTCTACATCACGGAATTTCATTAAGGAGGGCTCTTGATCTGACTGTGGAGGAGGTTGATTACAGATGAGGTAGGCGACGGGTAACGTGACGTTTCCATCATGCTGCTTGAATCGCGTCGTAACAATGTCCATCCAGGCGCCACTACGTTTTTCAGAGGGTCTGGAATAAAAGTCTCCGTAAAAATAGGCAACTGTCTTTCCCTTTTCAGCCACTTCAAACACCTTGACGTCGTCGTGCCAGCGAGTGATGTTTCTTTGTTTGAGTTCCTGGGGATCCAATTCGCGTACTTGAATATCCAAGACCTCGTTAGCCACGTCAAAGAGACCCTTGAGTACTTTGGGAAATGCAAAGTATTGTGAAATTGTTTCTTCATCATACTTGAAGAGTTTCTTTCTGTACTGTTCCGTAACATAGGCTGTGTCCCATGGCTGAAGAGGAGTGGGATGGCCCAATGCTGATGCAAAATTGGTTAATTCTTCCAATTCCTTCTTGGCATGAGGCAAAGCTGCATTGAACAAGTTATCTAGTAAAGACTCGGCTGAAGAAAGGTTTTGTGCCATCTTGACAGAGAGTGAGAGGTCAGCAGGTGTTTCATATCCCAGTAGCTTTGCTTTTTCTCTCTTTAATTTAAGGATCTCGTTAATGATGGGTTCATTATTGACACTTCCAGAGGATGCCTTTGTGATATTTGCTCTATAAATCTACAAGTTCATTTAGTCGTTATATATATCATAGACAAATGTCTATACCTTTTCACGCAATTCGCGATTTTTACAATTCATCATGAACGGACCATAGATAGGAAAGTCCAAGGTGATGCAGTATCCTTCAAGGCCATGTCGCTCAGCATTCTTTTTCAATGTTTCTAGAAATGCGTCCGAGCATCCAGCCAGTTGATCCTTATCTACAACCACTTCCTTGAATGTCTTGGTAGCATCTAAGACGTTATTCCCAAACGCCAACGAAAGCTGGGACAATCGTTCGGATATTTCATTAAATCGCTTCTTTTCTGGAGAGTCTGGAGGAAATCCAATACCTGCATGTTTCATGTCGCGTAATGCGTGTTCAACAATACGCTGCTGCACCTTATCCAGTTTCTGCCACTGTTCGGGTGTGTTTCTTAGCTTTTCGAGCGCTTGATACTTGGGAAAAGATTGATTCATCATGAGTCCCAGTTTGACAAACTCTGGCTGTATCTTTTCGAGGGTTGTTCGAATATCATCCGAGTTCTTGACACCGTTCAGGTGAGAAAGAATACCATAGGCTCTAGATATCTCGTCCTCTAGTTCAGTAACTAAAAGCACCTGTTAATTTAATGTAGCTTTTTTTGCAAAATACTTGCGTTTGCCAATAGTGCCTTCCCAAGTAGGTTCAAAGTTCTTTTCTAATTCGATAAACTGCTCCTTAGCTGCTGCAATCAACTTTTGAAAAGCTGGGACGGCAATATCAGGCTTTGTCTGTGTTAACAAGTGTTCAAAGTCTGGAAACAGTTTCCAGTTCAAGAAGGGTGTCTGCTTATAGGAAGCCATGGTAGTTGCATGTCTCTTTGTATTCATAAATACCATTCGATTCCTTTGAAGTTGTTGCAGTGCTGCTGAACTGGGTTGTACTAATGGCTTTATGGCAAGTCTGATATACTTCACACTCGAAATAGAGCGGCATAAGAGTCTATAGTTTGGTACTCTTTTTGGTTGTCTCAATAATCTATACATTCTAGAAAAAGATCTCGAGAAATGGAGGACCACTCAAGTGCAAGCGGTACCAAATGACAGTTTTGCAGAGTGCAAGTCACTTTTTGGTAATTAATCTTAAGTCTCCCCAAAGGAGAGAAAGTACTTGCAGCTAGGATAAAGAGCGAACGTTTAGAACTTGCCTTACTTTATTAGCTTCTTCTTCTTCTACTTTAAACTCTGTTTATGGATATATTAAATTGAACCTAGTATTCTTTATATGCATTGTTTTTATATAAACAAGCTTAGACTTTTTATGACAAAGCAACCACTACGTAATGATCATATAGATTTTCTTTTTATTTCCCTCAAGCACCATCCATGTTGATTATAAAACGTCAAGGGAGGAATTAAAGAAATACAGTTGAGCTTATTAAGTGATTTTCTCAGTGATTTTCTTTATCAATGCTCTCTTCATGAACTGCTCTCTGGATAATATACGTGTATACTAACAAATAATAGAGATTGAGTATAGAAAGAAAAAAAAAATAGATTTGACAAGTATATATACCTTCATAAATGTAACCAAATCAATTCTCTCAGAACTTAAAGCCTTTGCTAAGATATAAACAGTATCTGATATAGCATTATCATCTGCCACCAATTCAAACAATCTATAAATATATACAACAAATAAATGAGACAAAGGAAAGAAGTAATAGCAAATCAACGTACTGGTTTCCTACAACACTTGTCCCACACAGCGTTTCATCTATTTGTACATCAGGCATAGCATTCACTTGTTCTGTGATCTCATCAATTTCTTTTGACCTTGTTTCCAAGACAAGATTATTAAAATTCAATCTTTCTCTAAGATCACATAAAGCTCTATGTTCCTGTTCGATGCTTGCTTCTCCTTCGTTTAATTGCCGATTTTGAATCAGCAGATTGTCAATTTCTCTGGACAGTGAAAGATTGTACTGTTGTAGTCTATCAGTTAGCTTTCTATAAAGAACATCATGAAGGCTTTTGCTGTTTGATGTATAGCCGTCCACTGTGTTATGTCTTACTGGTGGACTGGAAACATGTGGCATGGGCATCGTAGGCAGGGCGGGTAAGGAAGCTGAATTAGAAACTGGAGTTGTTGAGTTTAGGTGCATTGACTATATATGTTTTTTAGTGTCCCTTCACTTTAACAAAAAAAAAAAATGTAAACCTTACCGCTAATCCTTGATTCAAATTGTATAACGCAGTGCTTTCGTTGATCCACGATGATGGATGTTTATGAGGCATATGCTGTCTTTGATGATTAGGTGAAGCGCGGCTCTCTAAAAGTGACTCTTGAAACTGTGGTGATGCTGTCGTTGTTGTGGGAGTAGTCGTAGTAGAAGGAGGAGTTGGCATAGTATTAGGCTTTGTATATACTGGAGGTTCCTGAGCAAATACCTGCTGTAGTATGGCTATGAGCTCTAAAAGATTATGTTTCTATATAAACCATATGAGTCCGTCATGATATATGTATGATAATATATCCTCTTACTTGATCATTTGACCAGCTTGATCTATATTGATGATAGCATAATCCACTCTTATCAACATGTCTGCCTTCTCGGATCAGCATATTGGCTGTTGGTTTAACATATGGAATAGGCGATGTGCTTGGATATTCTTTTGGAACCCAAAAGGCAACAGGAATATTATATGGAATAGAGCGATAAGTGATTGGAATGGTACCATGAAGACATAGTAATAATTGTGTATGTCCATCGTTGGAAGCTTATGAAATAAAAAGACAAAGAAAATGTTAATGTCTACATCAACTAAATATACATTCCAAAAGTTACTATAAGTGTCCATCTTTGGCTTTAATGACACATAGGTCTGAAGTACTGCATCCACGTCATGAAACGTTCGTTCGGGATCTTGGTACTATTTAATAGTCAGTGTCAAGCTTAGTGTCATACTAAAATAGTTCTATACTTGCATGTTGAAGCACTGTGCGTAGCCAGCTTTTAATGTCCATTTTATATAAAGAAAATAGGCTCAAAGAAGGTTCTCTTGCCTAGCCTTATTTTATTTTATTTTATTTTTTTTTGCTCACACACTTTTTTCAGAAATTATTGGAAACACAGTTATTTTCACAGGTGCTTAAATCAGATTGTACACTCTTTGCAAATAGATTTCTCACTTTTACTTGACTTGTATACATTTAAAGCGAAAATGAGTGTACGTTTTATCTACGAAAATGAGAAAGGCGAAGCTGTAGATGAAAGTGGAAATGAGCATTTCGAGGTGAATATTAATACTGAAGCATATCGCGATAAAAAAGATGGAAATAAAGTTCGTATGTACCAGAAACATGGTGATTCTGTCAAAGAACAGCCATTTTTCTTAGTTTATGAAAAAGCCAAGACTCCAGGGCAAGCAGTAAAGCAGCTGGAGGGTCAAAAGGCGTACGGCTTACAAATAGGTTAAAAAGGACAAGGAGAATCCATCAGATATCCTAGAGCTAAGTAATGGAAAAAAAAAAATAAGGTGGGTCGTCCTTCGATTTTGAATGAAGAGCATAAAGGGCGCCTTATCAGCTTTTATGATGGCAACTCATCTGCTGTAGTTGACCAAGCCATGGATAGTCTGAATAGTGAGTTTGCTGGTTAAAGAATACGGTCGTTTATGACTTTATGACAAGTGGATGCAACTTGACTTTTAAAAAAAAGCTCACATGCATTCGATTCAGAGAAACAGCCCTGATAATATTGAGCGAAGATATGAATAGAATGTAAAGAGGTAACTATGTTTCATCAAGTAATGTGACGACTATACATAGCTGACGTACGGACGAAAGAGTACGGTAATAAAGCTGCGTTTTCTATGCTGATAGTATTCAATTCAGTAGCTTTTCTCTTTCTATTGTTCAGAAATTTTATTGTAGTTTTCATAGCTTTTTTGCCCTTCCAAGTAGCCTCAAGAAGAGGAAGAAAGTCGACAGCAATTGTATTCAGAGCTGATGAGAAATCAAGCTTGAGGATTCTTAATATGCGTGTGATGTGATGGTCGACAGAAATATCCATGATGACCAACTCCATACTTAGTCCTGAAAAGTTGCATTATTAAATGCTCATATATACTACAATGTTTTTTGCACCAAAGCTGAGAGCATATCTCCGAGTGTTTTGGGTAGTTTTATTAGACCGGCGTCTAGATATTTGTCATCAGTAACCATGATCTTGCCCTTTTCTACTTCACATGAACCAAGCTCGTCGTCAACAAGCTTGAACAAAATATTCACTTTGCTTCATGTAATCCTTCTATCTTTTCTTTCTATTACTTCTAAGCTTCTGTCTACATTTCAGATACTACCTATGATGTCGTCCAGCAAACCTTTTGAATACGTGACACCACGCTAAACATGACTTTATTTTAGTTTGTTTCTTTTCAAGAAGAAGAAGAGATAAAAAAAACATTGTTATTTATTTATGTTGTCAGTTTGATCAACAAAGATGCAAAAACACGTGTAATTATGATATCGTATTTGTATCAGAATGAACTGGGCAACCCTAGGTTAGGCAGAAATTTTAACAGTGTAAAGTTGTAAAGCGATGCCACATGTAATACCTAGAAGAAGCATCCGCAGTATTAGCTTATTTTCTGGTGCATGTAGCGTTCACCACAATGATAAAGCTCATTAAAGTGCCTGCATGAAACGGAGTTGATCTTTTAGGTAATCTTTGTGACCGGTTATCATCCATCAAGCCACACCTACCAATTCACCACAGGATCTCAATCTTTTTTCATTTACTTTTTGATCAACGAGCAGGAACCTCAAACAATGGCCGACGAAGAGAAAGTTGAAAACACTGTAGAAACCAAGACACAAGTAGAATCTCATGCAAAGCTGACATTATTTGTAAGAGGGCTTCCTTATGATGCCACAAACGAAGATCTGGAACAATTGTTTGGCGAGATTGGTCCTGTTCGAAAGGCGTTTGTTGTTACAGAACGTAAAGAAGATGAACAGCAAAAGGAAGAAGAGAAGAAACCGGTGAAGAACAAAGGATTTGGTTATGTTCACTATGCGATGGAAGAAGACGCTCAGACAGCAATCACAAAACTAAACAATACGAAATTTAAAGGAAGAAAAATAAGAGTTGAGTTTGCCAAACGTAAGTCAGAAACTGCTGCTCATGAAGAAACAAAGAAAAAAGAAGAGGTTCCTGAACAGAAGAAGAAAGTCACATCAGCTCAAGATACTCAATTTGACGTCAATGCCCGTTTGATCGTTCGTAATTTGCCCTGGAAGTATAGAGAAGCTGATTTAAAGAAATTGTTCAGTGCACACGGTAATGTACATGATGTCAAGCTTCCTCGTAAATGGGAAGGGGGCCCCCTTCGTGGATTTGCCTTTGTACAGTTTGAAAAAGTGGATGAAGCCAAAGCAGTAAGTTAGTCCTATAAAAGAAGAAACATAGTCTAACTTTGTGTATGTGTAGGCTATGGATGCATTAAATGCAACTCAACATCATGGTAGAACAATTGCTGTCGATTGGTCTCTTCCTAAGCGCATGTACGAAGAAAGCGAGGCAAAACAGACCGAGACAGAACAGTCAGTTGACAAGGATGTGGAGATGAAAGAGCAAGATAAAGATGATGAAAGTGAAAACCAAGACAGTGAAGAAACTGATTCAGAAATGAAAGATAACGAAGATGACGAAGTCGAAGATGAAAGCGACTCTGATGAAGAAAGCGATGAAGAAGTTGATCAAGACGAAGAAATGGACGTTGAGAGTGAAGAAGAAGGTGAAGCAGACACCGAGGACAGCGAGAATGACGAAGATGAAAGTGAAGAAGAAGATGATGACAGTTCAGATGAAGAGGCAAAAACAAAAACTAAGAAAGAAACAAAGAAGCCAAGTAAGCCTAAAGGCCCAACTCCTGCTGAAGGTCGAACACTGTTTATTCGTAATCTCTTGTTTGAGTCAACTGAAGAAGATTTGAAGCAATTGTAAGTTCATCATAGCTCTATATTTAACAAGAGACTAATTATCTCTCACTAGGTTTCAAGAAAACTGGGGACCAGTTGTGTACGCCAAAATTACAAGAGACCCAGAAACTAAGTTATCGCGTGGAACAGGCTTTGTTTGTATGAAAAAGAAAGAAGATGCTGATAAATGCTTAAAACATGCAGAAGCTCTCCGTAATTTGTCTCAAAAGGATGAAACAAATGACGCAGAAGCAATGAAGGATTTACTCTCTAAGCGTGAAAAGAAGAAGAAAGGACTGATGTTCAAGAGTATCATCACACCCGAATCAACATCAGGCGATGGTGCCAAGTTTACACTCCATGGACGAGTGTTAGATGTCACATTAGCCGTGGATCGTGAACAAGCCAAGCAGATCAAAGACGACAATCTATCGCAAAAAAGAAAGGAAGATAAACGTAATCTCTATCTCATGCGTGAAGGTGTCATCTTTCCTGGAACGCCTGCTGCTGAAACATTAACACCATCAGAATTAACAAAACGTCAAATGTCTTTCTCTAGCAGAAAGAAGCTCGTCAGCAATAATCCATCTTTATATATATCCAAGACTCGTCTTTCGATTCGTAACTTACCTATAAAAGTGGATGACAAGGACCTCAAGGCACTTGGTGTCAGCAGTGTTCAAAAGTTTAAGAATGAAGTAAAGGCTGGTCTTCGCGAAGATCTCTCAAAAGAAGAAAAACAAGAAGGATGGCAATACCTGCCTCGTGTTAAACAAGCAAAGATTGTCCGAAGTAAAGATAGAATAGACACTACAACAAATAAGCTTCGTTCAAAAGGTTATGGCTTTTTGGAGTTTACGACACATGCACACGCACTTGCTTCCCTAAGATACCTGAATAACAATCCAGATGTTTTTAAAGGAAAGAGACTTATCGTAGAATTTTCACTGGAGAACAAAGATGTAGTAGAGAGAAGAGGTAAAAGACCACAAGGTATGACTAAAGATGAGCCTATGATTGGCAAGAAGAGACCAAGAGAAGAGGAAAAGGGTATAGCCGGCAAGCATAAACCTAAAAAGGCTTTTAAAAAGAGAAAATAAAAAAACTTCTTTTATAAAATTGTAAAGTAACCTTGCTTCAGCAGCAATGTAACCTGATGTAACCAGTCTTGCATACATTTTCAGTAACAAATTGACGCCCTGATCTTCTTATTTCAAATGCCGTATTAAACTTGACTGTTGCAACAAGTAATGAATTGCATAAATTGATTTCGTAAAATAAGAAAAAGAGAGAGAGAGCAAGTGAGCAAGATGGGTATATTTATAGTTGTTCCCTCCTTATTTTAAGTTTAACTACTTTTTTACAATAAAAAAAAAAGCTCTCCCTTATTTCCGCCAATCATCCCCGTACTCCTCGATCTCCTAGGATAATCTCCTATTTACTCCCTTTTAGCTTATAGTTTGTAAACAGCCCGTGTAATGAATAATCTTGAGGCTCATCTATCGCTTGCTTTTTATTTCCTTAACTTTTTTTTCCCTTCTTTTATACTTATTAATCTTTACCTAATTCTTATTAAAAGTAAGCTACACTTTATAATCCATATCCTGTTTCATTTAATATAACCATTCAAGATCATGGACCCTCAAGGACAATTCAATGGAGCTATTGTATCTGCAGCACCTGTGTGGACAGTAGTCGTCATTTCCATACTTGCCATTATGTTGATTATATTCATCACTATTTTCGTTCGACGATTCATCAGAAGGGGCCGTATGTCAGAGAGAAACTTTAATAAAAAGCCATCTGTAGAATCATTGGAGACACTGGTGACAGCACATCAGCAAAAGCAGAAGTCAAAGCAGTTGGCAAAAACCGATACTCATGATACCGAGAAACCGACCAGATCATCACCTATGCAAATAACAAACTCCGCCACTCTAGCAAGACCAGAGCCACAAGAAGAAGAACTGGAAGACGGCCCTCCTGAACCACTTCAGGAGATTAAGATCTCGTTGCCACTCCCTCCCCCTTCCACCTCGTTCTTTGCAGACAAAATGGAGCTTGATGGCTCTAACTGTGATCTGTATGATTTGTACGTTCACGGTAAGACAGATGGCATGAAACGTCAGAGCATGCACAGTGCCTTCATATCGATCGACCTAGACTCGCTCTCTAATGCGGCTTCAAACATTCAACGAAAGGCATCCACTATCAGAAAGTCACTTTATCAATCCATTCGAAAGCCAGCTAGTACCAATGGTATAAAATCAGTGCCTGCTCAAAAAATGTTTACGGAAGGAACAAAAGAATATTCACGTCAGTCTATCGTCGCATTCAACAATGAAAGAACGCAAATAGAGATGCCCAAGGCCAGCAAGAGCCCACAGACAGAGGACGCCCAACAGGATGAAGAGCCGACAGCTGCAGCAAAGCGAATCATACGTAGTGCTTCAAAAAAGGCCAAATCCCGTTCTATGGTCATACATCCTGATTTACCTGATGCTGTAGCAACTCCTCCCAAGCAAGATGCGTCTAAATATGCAACCGTTCGGTCCCTTCGCTCTCCTGACGCTAATGAGCATGTGACGATCAGCTCAGGATCAATAAGGCGTTTTATGCGCCAAAATAGTTTATTCCAAGGTGAGGACCTTCCACATGAATCTGATCCCTTACCTGGCACCCTTAGCAAAAACGATCGGAAGCCAGTGGCTAATGCCCTCGATATCTCAAACTGGTGGGAAGGTGGTGAGAGCAGCAATGGGGTTCCTGAAATTCGTACGAATGGCATGAAGAATTCTGAATCATCGTTATCCGTCAGTCAGTATAGAGCCTCTCTTAACGATTCAGTGTTTGCTCTTAACGGTACTGTATCGAAAGGCACAAGTGCTCTCTTCGTGCCAGAGCCTGACAAAAGCAAATCAGACGGAGCTGTCTCACGTAACAACTCTGCAAAACGCGGTACTCTTGGTAGAAACACATTAAAGACACTGACGGTAAACGCTACACAAGGTGTCAATAAATCAATCAGAGGCTTGTTTGATCAATCTTCATCCTTGACCAATATCAACAAAGTATCACCTTGTGATAGTCAAAAAATGGAGATCGATGTTGAACATGGTTTGTCACAACAGCCAGTCGCACCTGTTGAACGTCAGAATAGTAGAAGAAAGAGTTATTCACACAGGCTTGTCCCTGAGTCACCCTCGAAATCACGTCTGACCAACACAAGGCATAGCGTAGATGAATCATCGCAAAAGGTAGAAGCAGACGATATTGTCTTGAAGCAGTCCAGATCGTTTTCATCAAAGCAAGGAGTAGAGCCTGCAGCACAGGGGGTGACGTACCATAAAGAAACGATTCATTCAACACAAATGAACAATACAGATCATGAGGCAGATGTGGCTTATATGCAACAATTAGGAGCAAGCAAGTTCGTCTCTCCTCGGCAAACGCTTTTGACAAAGTCATTATTGGCACAGCAAGCAAAGCGGTCATCATCTACCAGTCGTCCACAAGATGAACCACTCCAGGCACCTGACCCTGTCGTATCTTTCTCGTCTTCTACTGTCCGCACGGTCATTCCGGACGATGAGATGGATCAAATCCAGATACGTCAAAATCCAATGAATCAACAACAGCGTCTCTCGATAGGTATGAACGGCAGTAACAAGGTGTTGGCTTCTTCCTTTGGTGATGAATCATCTTTCCTTGCTGATCGCTTTTCTTCAATGAATACAGAACAAAGTCGTGATCACAGCAGACAAAGCAGTGGAGGCACGAGCGTGACAACAGCTGTCAGGATTAGCGGCGGGTATCCCTCGTCTACATGGAACGGAAGAGCACAAAAGAATGGAGCGTCACGACTCTCTGTCATCCAGACTATGGACACAGAAAAGGAATCTGACATCGTGGAAGATAAAAGAGGATTCTTTAGTACGATGAGAAAAGATAAAAAGAATCGCGGGGTGATTCCATGGATGGCAAGTGAAAAGATGATGACACCAGCTGAAATGGAACGCGACAGATATTTGAATGGAGGCAGATAATTTATCCTTTATTATTTTTATTAAATAAATGTAGCAATCAATTAACATATATCTTACGCTTATTACCTTTCTTTTCGATAAGAATTACCATCATTGATTCATCTGCCTATTGCAAGCAAATATATATAATGGAAGGATATTATTATTTCATGATTTATCTTATGGTCCTTCATGATAGACGGAATAACTCTATTACAATAAAATTTTTATTTGATCGAATGAATTGTAATATTCACCAATTTGAGGCTATCATTACTTTTGATTTTTGTATACACAAAAGGGCTCATCTTTCAAGTGCTAAAAAAAACTTCAACGTTAGGTTACAGGTATCACAAATGTTATGTTTTCTCCGGTAATAAGCAGCGATAATCCGTGTGTTCCCTTTTATATTACAAGTATTATTAAGAATAATACACTCATAAACAAGGTCTTGTCTACTAAATACGATCAAGAGAAAAAAGGAACTGTTCGAATATGGATAGTAATCTTGCTTTATTATATTTGGTTACACAATAGAGAACACTTTCACCAGGAAAATGCACTCAACTTAATTTATTTAAAGACATGAAAGGGCATTCAACTGCACCGCTTTCAGATTGCTCTTTATCAGCTCTATTCTTGGCCAATTGCTTCATCAAGATGCTAGCGTCGTAAAAGGTCTCGAGCTGAATCAAGTATGATTAGATTATAAAATGTATTACAGATTAATATTCATACCTCTTCAATTTCAAATTTGTCATTTACTTTTGCAACAGTAACACCAACAGCTTCCACGACTTCGTTGGAAGCAGGTGCCTCGAGTTTCTTACCGTTGCCAATCTTTACAGATAAATCACCAGTCATTGTTCCCCAGTGACTAAAAAAAGGAAGAGGTCAATGAATGAATATAATAAAGTTAATTTTGCTTACCGCCACTTGAACGCAACTACTGGAGGACCACTATAGACCTGTAATACTTCCCAAGAGAAGGTGCGAAGAGCGCGCTTGAATAGTTTGTGAGACTCGGCAAAGTCCATTTCACTGGCTTTATAAAGTTCAGAATCACCGATGAGCGCGTTGTAAGTACCGATCTATGAATATTTTTATACATTTATATAAATTGTTCACTAGACTATCTTAAATAATACCTCAAGCATTTCATCAATAGTTTGCCACTTTTGTCCATTGACAGAGAATCTGTATTTATTACGGTCAATAGTACGCATTTCATCAGCATTGAGCTTGTAAGACATTTCCTTTTCCCAATTCTATGCAAAAAGAATAAGACAACCTACCATTAGAAATTGTTTTCATTATTTACCTTGACCAGGTTGGAAACAAGCCACTCGAGAGATCCATCAGCATGGTTCATGGTTTTTTCTGTTAAACATGAATAGACTGACCCAACAGAGTGTATATCCATTATTGTTACCTTCTTCAAATGCCTTGTTTACTTTATTGTAATCAGGTACACGGCCATATCTCCATTGATGATCCTTGTCCTTGAGGACAGCATTGGGATCGGTCATAAAGTCAGGAAGAGTCATGTTAATGTAAGAGTAAAAGAAAGGGGGTGGCGAAAAATAAAATATAATCTCGATGATTCCCTTTTTATATAGATTTTTAGCATTGATTTATTGGTTACTAAAAGTAGAACGTAGGCTCATAAATGTAACCATCAATAATGGTTCGATTCTAAAAAGGTTGTACACTCCATAGCTTATTTTGCTCCGTCAAAAGTATAGGCGTAATAATTTTCAATTGACTATTTGAACTTGCTGCAATCTGGAAAGACGAAAAAAGAAAGGATTAAGAGACAGACAAAAAAATTATTAGTGGATAAAAGGAAAAGAGCCTTTGGTTTGACATAGCGATAACAAGAAAAGGTGCGCTCTTTTTGTTATTTATTAGTTTAATCATACCTTTTACTGCATTCATATCGTATTTTCAGAGTGTAAATGTTATTGGTGTGAATATCATTAAGGTTTTTCAAAAAGTGCAGGGTTACAATGGCTTGTTTCGTAAGCTTCCATTGCCATAATAAGCAAACGATCTTTTCAAATAGCTCCTGTTACACCATGTCTGTGCCCATTGAATATCATACAGGGTTTATTTTTTTCAACCTTCTTGTTTCTGTTGCGACATGACACCCTTTTCTCCCTACTATTTATGGCCCATATCTGTGCTTTATTAGGTTGACAAAAACAAGTAACAATGATGCTTTTATATAGGAGTTGGCGTATACTCAGGGTCCCAAAATACCTACCACTGAACTCATCCAAAGCAATATTGAATAGTTATATTTAATAAAGAGAGAACCTTTTTCCAGATATTCAATCTAAAAGGCTTTTCTATGTCTGGTTCAGCCACTTAATCCTTATGAGGGATGTCGCTTGATCGAAGGGCTCAATGTAAAGGCAAAAGCTGTAAAGATGTCATTCATCGTGAGAGAATTTGCTGAAAATCTCTTCCGCCAATGCTCAGTTCCAAAACATATAGTTTTAAACGCAAAACGCGAACTAAAGGACACAAACGATGCATCTGCAGTCCGAGGCTACACATATCCAGAATCAAATATTGAAAGAGATATTAAGGTAATGAGAAATTCTACCTATTTTTTTTTCCTCTGAACGCTTTACAGTATGTACGTTATATATATCTAAAACTCGTTGTTATTTTTATTTTCAATAAGGCAAAGAAATAATAATACAGTGCTAGACACATTATGGAACAAGTGTAAAGATAAGTTGGATGCTTATGAAGTTGAACTGTACACTAAGAAAGTAAAGCATATGCACAAGTAAAGATGGGCATAACTATGTCAATGTACTTACTGACAATATGGCTTTGCCTGTTTTTACTATTTTAGCAAGAACTTGCCACGGAGAGCTTGGGGCTAGCTACCAATGAAATAAAGAAGCTTTCCAACAAACGGCTTTCAACTCCATCACATCTTCTTCTTCTTCACCAGCACTACCGGTCATTAAAAGAAGTCGGATTCCTACAAGAGTAAGTCATTCATTCATTTATTTAATAAATTATAATGGGCCGGTCGACATCCCCAGAGTTATTGTGTTACTGCTATATTTACTGAAAATTAGCCAAGCCAAACTAAACCAAACAAATCAATAAACATGGACAAGTATAAAGAAAATAATATCATTTTCGTGGATGATTCTGATTGTTCCGTTGGAACAAAAATCAAATGACATGCATTAGTACTTCACAAGAAATACCAACAAGGTGAGACATTGACTAATCGAGAAAGAAAGATGATGGTGTAAGTAGAATACAAAACTACAAACAAACGAACCAAAAAAAAAAACTCTTTGTTGATCACATTTATATTTTAGGGCTAGGCTTTCTTCCATACTCGATTTGAGTGATATTTCTGTAGACTCCCAACTATCCCTATTCACAGTCTCTGAAAGAAATCGGCCTACTAAGTATTTTTATAATAAGTATCGTCTTGATCCGAAGCCAATACCTAAGTTATTTGATGGCACTTGGACTATTGTGAGCAATGTAAGTGTTTTAATATCAGCTCAATTAAATACAGGTTATTGGCATTTTTCGTTATTAACTTTTTTTTTAAAAAAAAAATGGTGAGCACTACATGCACCAGAAAATATACCAGAAAATAGGCTAAATTATTGTTCTTACTATAATTACTAAAAGCTATTCTTATTTGATGCTGTAGAGGAATGTAAAATAAAATGGATGTAAGATTATGTAACTCTATAATGATTCGTATCAAATACTTAAATCACTAAGAACATATGTTACGCTTCAACTTTACACAGATATTCTTATCAACCGTGTCTATGGGGGACGAAAGGGTAAATGTCTATATGGATGAACAAGAAGAAGACGTGCTCTTTGACGTGACGCAAGAATAGTCTAGTTTCTCATTCTGAAACGGTATATATCCTTCCTTGTTGGCTTATCCTCTGGTGTATTGACCAAGTGATACAGAATAGAGGTTTTGAGACTCCACCCTATAAACACCCTTTTCTACAGTTGTCTTTAAAGTTAAAATGTAAATCACGCGCTTCATTTTCATTGAACTATTCCCGTACCTTTTTTTTATTTTTATTTTTCTTATTTTTAACTTTTAAAGGTTGGCATGGCAACTAACATTCGGCAGTCAGTCGAGGTTTATACCCCAGGAACGAAGGCCTGGTTTGCAGATGACAGAGAAGCTTGGGTTTCTACAACATGCATCTCGAGTACAGTTACAAGTGATTCAAAAGTTAAGATTGTGTTTGAAAGTGATGCTGACGGAAGTGTAATATAACAACACTAATATTTAATATAAGCGTCGTTCTAATTTTTACTTCAGGAATATGTATTTGAGTCTACTTTGGCAGAGCTGGAAAAGACAGGAGGATCGAGCTTACCACCGCTTCGTAACCCTCCAAAGATGGAGTATACAGACGACTTGACAAACCTGAGTTATTTAAATGAACCAGCTGGTAATACAAAAACAAAACAAAACTAAAAAATGACATTTGTTAAACATCCATGTACCTTTCCAGTCTTGAATACAATCCGGACTCGATATATGCAAAGGTTGATCTACACATACTCTGGTATTGTCCTGATTGCAGTAAATCCATTCGACAGGGTTGCCCTTTATGATCCGGATATTGTACAACAGTATTCTGGAAGGAGACGAGGTGAACTCGAGCCACATTTGTTTGCTATTGCCGAAGATGCCTATCGTTGCATGATACGTGAACAAATGAACCAAACGATTGTTGTATCGGGTGAAAGTGGTGCTGGTAAAACTGTGAGTGCTAAATACATCATGCGCTACTTTGCCACTGCAGATGATCAAGAAAGTATGGGTAAGAAACAAAAGTCCGGCGGAGGAATGACAGAAGTAGAAGAACAGATATTGGGTAAGTCAGGATATAATCACATGTGTGTCAAGAGGCTAAGTTTGATCTCTCTGCAGCTACCAACCCTATTATGGAAGCATTCGGTAATGCCAAAACAACACGAAATGACAACTCGTCTCGATTTGGTAAATACATCGAGATTCAGTTTGATGATGCTGCCAATATTGTGGGGGCAAAGATTAGGACGTATTTACTAGAGCGTTCACGTCTTATTTATCAACCTGAGACAGAAAGAAATTATCATATTTTTTATCAGGTAAACAAAAAAAGGAGGTGAATATATGTTTATAACTCATATGTGTACATATGTAGCTTTGTGCAGGTATACCATTGTCAGAGAAAAAAGAGTTTGAACTGGGCGATTATACTCAATTTCACTACTTGAACCAAAGTGGAACTGGTGTGATACCCGGTGTAGATGATGCTGCTGAATTTGAAACAACTCAAAGAGCGCTATCTACGATTGGTTTATCAGTACAGCTACAGTGGAAGATATTTAGATTGTTGGCAGCTTTACTTCATATCGGTAACATTAAAATCACTGGACGTGGTGATGCTATGCTGGCAGAGGATGATCCTGCCTTGTTAACCGCCACTCGCTTATTGGGTATCAAAACCGCTGATTTTCGAAAATGGATCGTACGTAAACAGATCATCACTCGTTCTGAAAAGATCGTAACCAACCTAAGCCCTGCACAAGCCCATGTCGTGAAGGACTCTGTAGCTAAATATGTTTATGCAAATCTATTTGAATGGCTTGTTTCTGTTACAAACGAAAGTCTTTCCTGCTCAGATTCTAGCAAAGTTGCAAACTTTATTGGTGTCTTGGATATCTACGGCTTTGAACACTTCAAGAAGAACTCGTTTGAACAGTTCTGTATCAATTATGCTAATGAAAAGCTTCAGCAGCAGTTCAATCAACACGTCTTTAAGCTGGAACAAGAAGAGTATGTAAGGGAAAAGATCAACTGGACCTTTATTGAATTTAGCGACAATCAAAAATGTATTGAGCTGATTGAAGGAAAATTGGGTATTTTATCACTTTTGGATGAGGTAATGGGTAGTATATAGTCATACCCTTGTTTACAAACCATTTGTATGCATCTAGGAATCTCGTTTACCTTCAGGCTCAGATCAGGGATTTGTTCAAAAATTGTATACCAATTTTGATAGTCCTAACTACAAGACTTACTTCAAAAAACCTCGATTCTCTAACAGCGCTTTCACGATTGCGCATTATGCATTGGATGTTCAATATGAAGCTGAAAATTTTATTGACAAAAACAAGGACACAGTACCTGATGAGCATTTGGCCCTTTTACAAAATGCTGAGTTTGACTTTTTGAACGACGTCTTGGAAAAGGCAGCAGCTAATAATGCAGTCCCTCCGGTGAGTAGGATCTACGTATTCAAGCAACTATAGATCTCATCATTTATTTATATATTTAGCCTGAAAACAATAAGCGTATGAGCATGGTTGTTAGAAAACCAACGCTTGGATCTATTTTTAAAGCATCCTTGATCAATTTAATGGACACTATCGGAGGCACCAATGTTCATTATATTCGTTGTATTAAACCAAACGAAGCCAAGGTAGCATGGGAATTTGATCCAAATATGGTACTTTCTCAGCTTCGAGCATGTGGTGTACTGGAAACTATCCGTATCAGTTGTGCTGGTTATCCTTCCCGTTGGACCTTTGAAGAATTTGCAGATCGGTACTATGCCCTTGTTTCATCGAAGCATTGGGATCCCAAGGTCACCAAGCCAGATATTCGTCAGCTATGCTCAGTTATTTTGGAAGCATCTATTAAGGATGAGGACAAATACCAAGTAGGAACAACAAAGATCTTCTTCCGTGCTGGACAATTGGCTTATCTGGAAAAACTAAGAGCAGATCGCTTCAACGAATGCGCTATCATTTTGCAAAAGCATATGAAGAGATATATTTATCACATGCGTTACATTCGTATGAAGGAATTGACTATTCGGATTCAATGTGTTGCACGTCGTAAGGTGGCCTCAGCTAAAATACAACAACTTCGAGAAGAAAAGGCAGCGATCACCATTCAGAAAAATTGGAAAAGATACATCGCTCGAAAGCAATACTTTTCTAAGAAAATATTTGTTCTTAAGCTTCAAACCGGTAAGATGTTAGATTGTGTTACCTTCCAACTTTGACTTGTTTAATTCATACATTTATTTTCCTTTTATTGTAGCTTGCAGAACTAAATTGGCAAGACGCAACTTCCAATCTCTGCGAGAGAACCACGCTGCCATTCAAATTCAAAAACTTGTTAGAGGCTGGTGAGTTACGTGATAACTATATAAAACTCTCCTGTCTTATATTTCTTTTTTTCGTAACATAGGTTTGCCAGAAGGAAGTATAAGGCTCAAAGAGAATTTATCATTCATTTCCAATCCATCATTCGTCGCAATATTGCTCGTAAACAATTATTAGGCCTCCGCGCTGAAGCAAGATCAGTCAGTCACTTTAAGGAAGTATCATATGCTCTTGAAAACAAGGTCGTTGAATTGACACAGACACTGAGAACAGTTCAGCATGAGAATAAGGTAATGAATGACCGCGCTGTTCAGCTTGAAGCACAGATCAGAACTTGGACAGATAAATATGAGAAAATGGAGCGCAAAGCCAAGAATTTAGAAGAAGAGCTTCAAAAGCCAACTGTTCCCAAGGAAACTCACGATACACTTCAATCTGAGTTTAACAGTCTTCATCATGAGCATCGCCAAGCGCTAGAAAAGATCAAGAACCAAGACCGCGAACTGAATGCTGTTAAATCTCAGCTTGAAAGCGAGAAGACAGAAAATGAGAAACTTCGCAAGTCGCTAGAGGAGGCTGATGAACGGGCCAAGAACGTGACAGACGAAGCTGAAGTAGCCGAGCTTCGTAGCCAAATTGCTGCATTAAAGGCACAATTATCACAAGCACTCAATACTTCTCGTCGTCAAGGATCATCGACTGCTCTACGTGCTGTTTCACCTGCTCCCGGTATGCGTAACGCTTCTCCTGCACCTTATTTGTCAGTAGATTCCGAGTCTGCTGGAATGCGACAGAGAAGCAAATCACCTGCTGGCGTCTATGCAAATGTATCTCATCCTGTTGCTTCCGCTACAACCAATTCTCCTCCTACACCAGCAATGAGAAGACCACGCAGAAACAGCTCTGCGGATATGCTAAACAGCAGGCTAAAAAATTCCCTTGAAACGATTCGTCAGAATGAAAAACATCCTCGACCTACGTCCATTGATAACATTGGATCTATTGCAGGCATGAAAGCCGGTGGACTCTCTGGCGCCATCGATGAAAGCCCAGAAGAAGAAATACATGCCTTGTTACGTAGTGAGGATAGCTTACAGGAAGAAATTCTTCAAGGTCTCATTCGGTCTGTTAAGATGCCTTTACCTACTTTACAAAACCCTCCTTCCAAGAAAGAAATATTATTCCCCGCTCATACAATCAGTCTATGTGTAAGCGAAATGTGGCGATTGGGATACATTCAGCAATCAGAGAGACTTTTGTTTGATGTTATGGACACAATACAAAAGCAATTCATGGTATATATTAAAATATGTTGATTACTAACATACTTATCCTTTTTCTTTAATAGAGCTTTACTGATGAAGATGCAGTCGTTCCTTGCACATTCTGGCTAACCAATGTTCATGAGCTATTGTCATTGATTTGCATTGCACATCAAGAAATTGAACAAGGATTTTACCATGATAAGCGTAAAGCAGCAAACAGAAATGATTTCAATAAGTTAGTGGAAACAGTCAAGTTCGAAATTCAATGCTTAGAGGATAATATCTACCATGCCTGGATGAAGGAGATCAAGAAGCATCTTAGCAAAATGGTTATTCCAGCAGTAGTTGAAGGACAATCCCTGCCTGGGTTCATTACAAGTGACTCTGGTAGATTCTTCAACAAATTATTAACCGGTTCATCTCAGCCGATGTATTCAATGGACGATCTGCTCAATTTCATGAACAAGATATGGCGTGCCATGAAATGCTATTATATTGAGCAATCTGTAGCTGCACAAGCATTGACAGAATTATTAAAGCTTATTGGTGTAACAGCATTCAACGATTTATTGATGAGAAAAAACTTTTGCTCATGGAAGAGAGGTAAGCAAGATATATTGTGCATGCAACGCACCTGACCATTCAAATTTATTAGCTATGCAAATTCAATACAATATTACGCGTATTGAAGAATGGTGCAAGAGCCACGATATTCCTGAAGGTGCTCTTCAACTAGAACACTTGATGCAAACCACCAAGTTACTCCAATTCAAAAAAGCAACTTTGGAAGATATTGAAAATATCTATGAAGTTTGTTGGATATTGACACCTACTCAGATACAGAAGCTCATTTCACAGTATCATATTGCTGATTATGAGAATCCTATCAAGCCAGAGATACTTCGGGCCGTGGCTGCTCATGTTACAGGAGATAAGAGCGATGCGTTATTATTGGATGCCGTATCGATCGAAAATACGTCAAATCCATTTGAAATACCTGGACCACGAGATACAAAGCCTGAGGTCTACTTACCTTCTTGGGTAAATATATAAAGTAATGCTTTTAAAAAACCTGTCATCTTTAACTCTTTAATCTACATATAGCTAAATTTGAAACGACTTCGCCGATTAGTTACACTTATTCAACAGACAGAAGAAACTGCTCAATAAGAATATCACGTCTTTTATTCCCTTTTATTAATAAATTATATACATATAAGCGATTATTTAATAGTTATGGCCCTTTTATTTGCTCAATATATATTACCTTACCAAGCAAAAGCATGTAAAATGCAAGCTCTCTTTCCTAATTCACTTATCTGTTTCTATATGTTGAACAAACCAAAGAAAGGAAGAGGGATTCCGATTAAATGATTGTGGATTTAATGATTTTTTCCACGATCAACGCACTGAAGTGGTAAAGTCATACTGATATCTTTGATGCATTCTTTTCTTTTCCTTTACCAAAATGTTGATTTTAGTAGACAGTGGCTATTCTAATTCAATCATTTCATTTAAAAGAAAAAGGTATTTTTGTAAACTGATTTCAATTTTGATGTATCTCATAATCGTAGTTTCTATTTTTATCTGAGACAACGCTTGATTTCTGTTGTGCTTACAAGTAAAACATCCATGGCAAAATTAATTGTAAAATCGACAAAGCAAATGTTATTACAATAATCTCATTATCAAAATAGAAATAGCGCAAGAAATTCTTCGAGACAGTTTTATTGTCTGAAAAGATGCTAAGACAAAAAGGTAAAATATATATAATGATTGTGAACAAGGAATTGAGGTCAGTCTAAATACTTTTTTTTTTTTTTTTTGTAGCGGATTGATGCATCAGAGATGAGGTGAGAAAAAAAAACATGTCTCAGTTTTCTTTTTGATACAATTACAGTTCTTGATCCTTGTTATTGATAAGACTCTAATAAGAGACAGAGTGAAGACTACATAAATGAACAGTATCTGAGCTACCATGGCTTTGATCAAACCCATATCTATTCTACCCTTGATATCATTTATGCAAAGGCTCTAATACATGAAGATCGTGCCATTCCTTCTTGCGTAAGTCAATCGTATATCATAGATAAACTTTGTTCGGAAAAGTATGCTGTCTTGGCTTTACTACATAATTTATAATATACTATGTTTAACTTACAACAGCTACACTTGATCAACTAAACAACATCATTCGTTACTGCAGTGATAAACTGCTCTGTCATCACATTGTTCCCCTCTAAGGCTTATTGAGTTACTCTTCTACTAGTTTATCTCCTTATAAGGCTTATTTTTATCCGTTTCATGAATTTATGTGTTCATATTCTTTTTCATGGTTATAAAAATCACTTTTCTCATCGTCCAATAAATCACATATTTGATAATGCCTCTCATTTATGATGCATGAGTGCCCATGCCAATAAAGTCATTAAGTGAAGTATTTCACGTACCTTAGGAACCCATCTGTTTCGAGCGCCATTTGAAATAGTTTATGCAGACTTAGAAGATCCATTACTTTACTATAAAAATGAATGCATAGTCATTAAATCTATCACAATCATAACCGTCGCTAATGCTAGCCTACATTTTACAAGCAGGAGGGAAACTGATAAGGATATAACAACAAGGAATAGAGGATAAACATTTTACCCTTTTTTCATGTGCACTAAAAATAAAAACAAAAACATTACAAACTCTTATGTTTTCCTAAGTCAGCAACTCAATCACCTACTTTTCATGCCTGATAAACAGGTTTTGTTACATGAAGGCTAGGACAATTTGATTTTGGTTCTTTTTAGCGAAAAATAATAATTCATTATTACTTTTATGAGACAAGCCAGAATGGCTAATCAAATAGATCAATCACAATTGACTTTCTTTCTTTGATTGACAAATAACAGCTGTAATGGAATCAATTGCATATTTTCCACAGAATCGACAGGCTAGTGCTTTTTGAGAAAAGCCTTATTTTTTTGTTTACTATCAGCTACATTTTTAAAGGATGCCGTCCCCCACAACTTTTTCCCTTGTACATTTAATTCTCGCCTTACTTTTTTTTTTTACCCATTCTTATAGAAAACAGCCAGAAAATAAAAAAACATATATTGAAAATGAGAAAGTGAAGCAATCATAATGAAAAAAAAAAAAAATACATGTGTGTGTGTGAGGTTAGCCTTATGTAAACAAGTGGCCTTACAAAAGAAAAGAGCTCGTGAAAAAATCACGCGAAAAAAAAGGGGGGAGGTGTTCAGATGCTTGGATGTGTTCTAATATGGAAGAGATAGAGGATGAGTTATTTACTTATTCATACACTATTGGAAAAAGGAGGAATGTGTCATTTATTTTCAGCCTAAACAACATGATTCACGTAAACAAAAAACTATAAAAGAGGCTATCATTCTTGTCCCTCTTCCTTTTTTTTTTCTTCATTCTTTATCACTTTTAAATATTCTCCCATGCTTTTATTATTCCTTATATTGAAAAAGGCACAATATCATTTGAGAGCGATCTCAAGGTACATATAACTAATGTCATCGTTTAGAAAATACACTTTTGCTGACTCTATTTCATGGTTTCTTATGCATCTTACTTTATCATAATGACCTCTCACGGGGGGAAGCATTAAAGAAATTTCCGCTACTCGCTAATGCTCAAATGGCTACTCATGCTTGCTACTGTTTATCAATACACTCAAACGATCAAACAATCAAATACTCAAACAAATGCTCAAACACCTACTCATGCTTATCAAATGCTTATCAAGTCTCTAGAAAACCAGTGAACGCCTATTCATGCTATCAATACCTCCAAATGATCATCAGTGCCTGAAAATGCTAGTAAATGCCTGACCCATGCTTATCAACATCGGAAAGTCCCTAGAGAATTTTGCTCATGTCTATCAATGTCTGCTGCTAATGAATACTACTTTGGAGCAACTACATATTCAAGTCCTGAAGCCACAAGAAACGTAATCAATTAACCTAATTTGCCACTATCTGCCAAACTCTATCAAACGCTGTTATAAGAAAAGGAGAAGAAAACAAAAAACTAACCAGACAGGTCGCTGCTTCTCTACGCTGGATCACCCCGAGATGCTCCTATTGTTATGGCTCTGCCTCTACAGCTGATGAATGGCTCGTAAACTCTCCCTTACTGCTGAGCTCGATGGTTGCGACGCTCCAAAGGTTCAATATTCCGATGTCTCCACGGTCATCACTCCTTTCGAAACGCTTTGACCTAGGTACGTAGAAACGCACTCTTTGTACGTTGAAGCACCTCTTTCGTTGAATTTACCGTGGTATGGTTTTGAAATTGGTCTTTGATTTTGAGTCTTGAGTACTTTTTATTCACGGAGGGTTTACACCGTGTAGTCTTCTGGAATGCAGTCTATGGTTCTAGTCATCTTGGGTTTGAAAGCTAGCGATAATGTGGCCTTCTGGACTTATGGAAAGAAAAAAAAGAAAAATCTCTACCTATTCAAAACTTTCTCTCTTTGGAAATCAAACTATTGCTTACTTAAATAAAAACTTCATTTTGTTACTCCCACACTTGACTTGTTGTTCTTTAATATTTAATATGATTACTTTCATATTAATTCGGTGCATCCTCAAGTGCACAGCGTTTACTCAAGAAAAGTGTCTTTTTAATTATAGTTCTTTGGCACACACCCCAAGCCCTATTATGTACCCTCATCAATTTAGTTTTTGTTTTAGATCGGTGTTTCTTTAGCCCTATGAGATCTCATGCTTGCCACTGTCTGTTAGAAACGAAGCTATCCTTTTAGTGACTAATGGAGTACCTGTAACAAGTGACTAGCTGCAAAGCAAGTATGATGAGGGAATCAATATCTTGGGATTGATCGGGTTTAAGGTCTTTGTATAGATGAGTTAGCAGAAGAGCTACATTGACAAAAAGAGAAAAGAGAAAAGGGGAGCAGAGGTGATAATGAAGGAAATAGAGCCATAAATCTGGGATACTTCCAATAAGTAGTTTCTACAGCCATGTTATCAGCGGTGTCACCCTTTTGCAGTGCAGAATAATCAGTTGTAGATAGTACAGATCTTGAATGACTAAGGTTCTTCTGAGTGACGGACAGAAAGCCTTGACATATGCAATGGGCGCGGTGAGGAAGCAGAGGAGCATCGAATCCTACAAAAGAGAAAATTAGGTGTATAAATACATGTCGAATGTACTGTGACTTTTAGTAAACACTTATTTTTATGTAAAACCCTTTTGACATTTCTTGCTCTCTTTTGTTCTAAATTGCAAACAATGAGCAAATCTACTGGTGTTCGCTTACTAGCTAATGGTGTTGCCTCTTGTTCAGCACAGGCTTCAATTTACGGAAAATGTATTGCTGCTAATTATCAAGGTGTCACCAAAGACATGTGTCAAAAGGAATTTCAAGCATTTAAGCAATGTGTTCAACTAGCTGTAAGCTATTAAATTACATGTGCGTGTATGTTTACTAATAGTGCTTGTTTGTAAAAAAGGTAAAGAGGAAATGGTAATTTTTCTATTTATATACGCAAATAAAGAGAAAAAGGAAGAGTAGAGTGTAGTATCATTAAACAACAAAACTATGCGCGTCATAACAAGAAGTCATTGCTTATATTTTGCTTCAATACATTTTACTAAAAGAAAGAAAACAAGAATTAAGTTCAAAGTAATACACGCCTTTAATCAAAATAAAGACTCACAATCAGAAAAAGAAGTATGGCTGGGGGTAGTGTTTATTGTGTACAAGTAAAAAAAGAAAAGAGAGAATATATACATATATAACTTTATGTGGTCAGTAAGTTTGAAAATCGATCTTTCTTGACGACACGAACTCAACGAGGATTCATTTAGCAAAGCTCAAACAAGAGCTTCGATTGAACTTTGACTTTCATAGTGATTCCGCTGAGCAATTTGCCATCGCACATTTGCTTGACTGTCAGTGGTTGACACTTTATAATTTAAGTGCTCCTCAGAAGAAGTGCTAGCCACCATAGTCTTATAGTGCTCCTCCGGAAAGTTATAGGACATTTTAACATACTTGAGATTGTCGCTTACTGAAGGAGCTTTCAAGTATCTTGCCAGAGCACCATAAATTCCAGCTTACTTCTTGTTGAAGATGCAGAGACGTATCATAAACACGGCGCGGAGGCAAAGACCATAAAAGAGACATTGCTCCTGGATTTCAGTTTAGCCAGAAGCAATACCAGCAAATGGGAGTAAGTATTCCCTGGCCATGGTCGATTGAGGCGGCGTCTCATCTGTGCCTTGCTTCTCTTTGTAGTAATTACTGATATAATTGCAGAAGGCATGGAGATGATCTAAGACACATATTATCTTGTCCTTTTCTTTGTCACTTCGCTCTTGTAGGCGTTCGCCAGGTTGATGTACCTAAGTTAGAAAAAGTTAGTATGGACAAAAGTAATAAAGGTCTTATAAATACTTACATAACTGTGAGCGCCTTGTATCGCTCCAGTGTTTACAGTAGCTTCATACTTTAATTCATGGCGTATTTACCCAATAATGCCTAACCGTATGAAATTATTTTAAATCTATACTTTAAGAAAGAAGAATACAAAAAGACTGATCACAAAAGCTTGTTATTTTTATATAGCACGCCATGTTCAATTCTCATTGGCTGTGATTAATTCATACAATAATAACGAGTTCTCGACTTTGATGTTAACAAAGAGGTTATATAGAGACTCATCAGCAATCATTTGTATTCATTCTTTATTATTGTGACTATATCACACTTGGAATTGGTAGTAACATCTTTTTTCAGCGGGTAAGAGTCAGACTTGCTGATGTGCGCTTCATTACGCCCAAAACTTGAGAGCCTGCCATCTCCTTTTGCAAAAACTTGTTTATTGTGTGGCGAGATGAATATAGACTGATAATTTCATCTTCTTCAATTTTCATACCCCTTATTTTACTCTCAGGCGGCTTGGTGGTAGCAGAAATTGACTTGTAAGAGACAGTAGATACGTCGAAGACGGCTTATCTGAAGGAATTTTCTTTCTAGATGCACTAGAAGAAGCGTGTTTGACTCCAGTAAGCAACACTTTATTGATACAAAATGCTTTGGTTTTATAGTCCTTAGGCGCTTCTTTGCACTGAACGAGATTGAAGTCAATTGTATTATGTATTGGTTATTGGATAAACATCCATGGGTAGCAGAACGGGACAGTCAGGAACAGAGTAGATAGCACATTCGCCCTCCACAACCAATAGCGTTTACAAAAAAATTAATCAAATGCCATTAAATCACAGCCATCACTCAACTTCAACCGTTACGCAAGCTCTCAACAGCTGTGTTTCTCAGATATTGGCACCAGGTGTCTAAAATGTTTTAGCATCTTTGCAAGCTCGTTTCCTCACCCCAACATCATTAGAATATCCAAACATTGATATAAGCCATCCATATTCACTTACAAGCTCGTCGATGGTATCAAAAGTTGAAACTGATCCTGCGCTTTGCATTTTGAGCAACGTTGTTTGTTTGATATAGCTCCTGGATCTCTTCGTGTTCATTTTCATAATTCATAATTTCCAAAAGATTAATTCGTTAAGAAAGGCACAGATTCTCACTAATACAAGTCATAAGCTCTCAGCAGGACCACGACTTTACTTTTCAGAAACAGTGTGTACTTGACAGCAGGACTCAGATATTTATTGCCATGAAATCAAATTGCCTATTTTTTTTATTCTTCCGCTCTATTGCTATTGTTGTTGTCATGTTTAAACGATCGAGTTCGAATGTGTTAAATCTATCAAAAAGTAAATCCAAATCAACAAATGACCAATCTTCTCAAGATCGAACACAGCAACAATCAAATCCTTTTGCTGGTAGACGACAGCCGAGCCTTAACATCGTCAGTCAATACAAAAGAAAAGCACCGATGCCATTTACAGTAAATTCCGATGATGATTGGGGCGACTTTCAAGCAAGTAAATTTCAAAAACCAAAAGAAAAAGAAGAGAAGCCAGCATTTATAAAACCGGTCAAGAAGAGACGCCTGTTTGAGCCTTTTGGGCATGACACTAATGCTCGTGCCAAACTATTGATCGACACTGTATTTCGATCAACAGACGAAGCCAACAATGACATGGGCAAAGAAACCTGTCCTTATTGTGGAGATATACTCGAGCCAATGACGAATTCACTAAGACAGTATCTAGAGCAAAAGGAAACTAAGGATAGAGCACACGAACAGGAGCAGCTCGCTCGACTGAAACGAGAAAACGCACAGTCCTCGTTTGGAACGGCTGACTGGATTGTAGAGCAACGCCGTGTGTCAACAACCGATAAGCATGAATTCTGCAAATTACATCATATTGAACTTGTTGTCAAGAAACAAGGCAATGAAAGAGGCTACCCAGAAACAATAGATTTTAAGGGAATAGAGAAACGTATCCTGGGATTCAAATCTCAATTAGACGATGTGATAGATGGCAAGGTAAAAAGTAAATTTAAGGATATTGCCTTGGATGCATACGCTGAATTTGGTCAAAGTAAAGCAAGAAGCGCCGTAAATGTGCTCGTCCGACTTGAAAACTGCGTACCTGGTTATTACGGACCCAGAGGATCTACTACGATCACCGAGGTGCTATCCAAACTATACCTTCAATCCGGCATTCTCACCAAGGAATTGACGCAACCTCAACTGCCACTCGAATACATTCAGCAAGTACTCATGCCTGAAGCAGGTCTTCGGCTCATTCGACAAGACCTATTGAACAAATCCAGACGGGGTCACACTAGTATCTTTGATGCCCCTCCTATTCCTCCCAATTTGACAGAAACTGCAGAAAAGGTCATGGCAGAAAGTCGCGAATATGGAGCTGCAATATTTCCAGAGGCAGAAGATGAAAGTATCACAATAGAAGCTGATGACAGTGATGGCTGTTAATGAGGCCCCTTGTAATATAATCCTATATCTCCATCTCTTTGTAATATAAAATAGTGTGCAAAAAAAGTTGCTTTATTAACAAATCCATCACATTTCTGTTGCTGATGATGATGTATATTTATATTCCAAACGGCTACACTTTCCTTTATCTAATCATTTAATGGTGCTCAACGTTCTTGTGGTGCTCTATAAAATGAATGAGTATATGTGTGTATGTGTGTATGTGTAATGCCTTACTCAAGTGGAAGTGGTAATCAATAGTGTAACCAATAACGAAAACACCAAAGACAAGGTGAAGTAAAGGAGTAACAGAAGCGTTGTCACCGTCAATGTAACGAGCCTTGTAACGTCCCCAAGGACCAGAGGGCTTGGGAGCTTCAACAGTACCCTTAGGTAAGGTCTATCATGACGTTAGACAATGTTTTCAATTAAATTAAATGTTCTAACCTTGTAGAAGCTGACCAAACGAGTGATGGAGGCATCCTTGGAAGCACCAGAAACCTTGGTAGCAGCGGCTACATTAGGAGGAATGAGGGTCTTGGTGGAGTAGGCGCGACGGAAAATGGCGTTCATCTTTTGGTGTCTTTTTGGTAACAGTAAAAAAAAAGAAGCAGCCAAAAAATTCTTTTCAACCATTAAGCACCAGGGGGTTACCGGAGTTTTAATAATTCACGTCATCCAATCGTAGCTTGAATTTTAGGCGCAATGCACAAGCGGACTACATCCTACAAACCGCTTTTAATTGAGAATTTTGGTTTAGGAGCATGATAATACGATGGGAATGATATATCTTAATAGCTAAGGTTAAATTTAGCAAGCTCGATCTTATTCATTACAAGTTCATTTATCTTATTAGTATCCTCTTTGTCACCTGCCTCTAATTCATGCATTTAAATTAATCTCAATAAAAGCATACTTAATATCAACCTTGTGTCGATCATAATAAAAAGGGAAGGCAAGTGACACTATGTCTGAAGGAATTGATATCAAGAGCCCTACCAACAGCAGTAGCTACGGGAACACAAGAGTTACAGCTTGTTATGCAGTCACAACATTACAACTTTTGAATTAGCACAACCCCAAGGACTGTGATAAAAGTTAAGCAATCGACTCAGTGTTCATATCCGTAAACATTAAAAACAAACAAGCAGAAAAAATAAAATGCGAATGGAGCAATGATTTGTAAAAAAAAAA
>NW_019671916.1:1626158-1641879 GCF_002708625.1 Rhizopus microsporus ATCC 52813 | reverse complement strand
AAAAAAAAAAAAAATCAAGTCATCAAATGTTAGGCTACCAGTGGTAAGATCTGTTATCGATAAACGTTCCAAGAGAGGGAGTTGCTGTTGTAAGTTGTACAATGGTACTGCAACCTTTATAGCTTATGAATGTAGTTTTATTTCTTTTTAAGGAAATATATGAAGCTTTTTAAAGGACATGAGCATTGCGTATACCGATCAATTGTACGTATTCTATACATTAAAGTGTGTGCTTGATACGGAGAGAGAGAGAGAGCAAGCATTAGTATTAGTGACTTGTAAAGCAATTATCAACCTCATCTACCGTAGGCAGCTATATCCTGATATTAAAAGAGCTTCTAAGTTTTCATTACTGCATTGTTTGTTCTGCGATTGCTTTATAAATAAGCTTGCTATACTTAATAGAATAGACAACTATTTATGTTTGATACGAAAAGGACATTTTAGATAAGATAATTCCGTTCTATTCAACGACGTTCAAATATCAACATTTTATGGTTAAAGGTACTTATGAAACAGAAAAGCTCATGATCATGCCCCTTCATAGACATTGTCAGTATTATCATATGCTACGCACATATCTGGAGTAAGGACAAGTCATTCCCCCATATTTTGTGTCGCCTTTACCACTATCAATGACACGCGCAACAATTAGTGTACAGTTGTTGATCAACCACCCCCCTCTACTCCCAATATAGAAAAAAAGGGAATACGTTTTCATTTAGGCATGAAATACATTTCAATTTGTTACCATAGAAACCAAGTCATTGCTCGAACTTCATAAAGATGTTTTCTGCTTTATCTCATTTGCTCAGCGTTTAGTTAAAAAAAAAAGAAAAGGAGACTCAATCCCGATCCAGTTATCTTTGCAAAAATAGGGACATAAAGAGAAAGGCACCGAAAGCTCCTATTGGATGGTGTCACCCCAACATTGGCCCCACCCACCCAACAAAGATTTTTTTGTTCAGATATAAAAGCCTTAAGGAGTTAACGAAAATCATTCGACTTTCCTCTTTCTCTAGTATTATCTTATCTTTTCAAAGGGAGAAGATGACAGCCACAGAGGTCCTTACTACAATGGATTGCACAAAAACCGAGGCAATGAAGCCTCCTCTTCCAAAGACACAGATGCCCCCATTGTTTGATCAACCTGTCACTGCAAAGAATTGGTACAAGTTTGTCAATTGGCCTCAGTCAATCTTACTACTCTCTACTCCCTTAATTGCTCTCTATGGTGTCTTTAGTACCGAATTGAAAAGGCAGACCTTGATTTGGGCCATTGTATATTACTTTATTACTGGACTTGGCATTACTGCTGGCTATCATCGTATGTGGGCACATCGTGCTTATCGCGGCACTCTCTTACTTCGTTGGATCTTTTGTTTTGCTGGCGCTGGCGCTGTTGAAGGTTCCATCTACTGGTGGTCTCGTGGCCACCGTGCTCATCACCGATGGACCGATACAGACAAGGACCCTTATAGCGCTCACCGTGGCTTCTTCTTTTCTCACTTCGGTTGGATGCTTGTGCAAAGACCAAAGAACCGCATTGGATATGCCGATGTTGCTGATCTCAAGGCTGATCCTGTCGTTGCCTTCCAACACAAGCTTTATCCTTATTTCGCCCTAGGAATGGGGTTCCTCTTTCCTACTTTAGTGGCTGGTCTTGGCTGGGGCGATTTTAGAGTAAGCTTCAAATACCGCTTTTAACAATTATAAACTCATCAATATGATTCATTAGGGTGGGTTCTTTTATGCTGCAGTCTTCCGTCTCTGCTTTGTTCACCATGCTACCTTCTGCGTCAACAGTTTAGCTCACTACTTGGGTGAGGCCACATTTGATGATCACAACAGCCCTCGTGACCACTGGATTACGGCCATAGCCACCCTTGGAGAAGGATACCACAACTTCCATCACCAATTCCCTCAAGATTACCGTAATGCCATCAAGTGGGGTCAATATGATCCTACCAAGTGGTTGATCATCGTTCTCTCCTGGTTCGGTCTCGCTTATGAGCTCAAAGAATTCCCCTCCAATGAAGTTAGCAAGGGCCGCATCTTCATGCAAGAAAAGAAACTGCGCGCTGAAAAGGCCAAACTCAACTACGGCACCCCACTCAAGGATTTACCCGTATTCACATGGGATGAATTCCAATCACTGGTACTGAACGAAAACAAAAAGTGGATCTTAATCGAAGGTGTCTTGTATGATGTTGGAAAATTCATGAGAGAACATCCTGGCGGTGTCAAGTATCTTTCAACAGCTATTGGTAAAGACATGACAACTGCTTTTAACGGTGGTATTTATAACCACTCTAATGGCGCTCGTAACTTGCTCACTTCTTTACGATGTGGTGTGCTCAAGAATGGTATGCAAGTCATGTCAGAATCAGACGCTGCCAATGCCACAGCTCATACCTACGATGTATCCTTGGAATATAACTCCAAGATTGCTGATTTTTACAAGAAGAGCGATTAAGCTTTTTTAATTCTTTTTTCTTCATTTATATATTATATGCATTTTTTTTCCTGTTGCAGCATTTTCACATTGTATAAAGTAATAAAATATAACTATATCACAGTCAATTGTATACATCACCGCCTATTATTCATAACTATCAGAATATGAAGAACTTTTTCTAAATCACAAGTTTGCGGTTAATCACCTTCATTCTAATAATAGATACATCTTTCCTAACCCAGCCTTGTTTGCTTCCACTTCAACGCGAGATATGGTACCTACCTGTAAAAAACACGTCGATTGGTAAAAGCTCTGTTTTCAACTTTCCCTATAGAACTGATACTATCGTTAATGATTTGGAGATTTTGTTTTGATCGATTTGGAAAGGCAAAACAATGGCTGAAGCTGAAAAAGCTTCTCTGGTCCAAGCGTCCTCAAGAATAAAAAGAAATCAATGCTGATGTTTCTTTAGCTGAAGATATGTTCGAATCTCTTTAACCTTTGCACCATTTTCTTGTATTGTGTTCTTTGTATGTTGTATTATACTGAATGACTAATAAATGCTAATATCTACCATAATAGGACTAGTCAACCAGTTTATTTGTATTATTTCGGTAATGGCAAGCGAAAGTAGAAGTGGTACAGCGAAGCCTATCTGCATTTTCATTATTTATTCGCATCAACCATACATGACAGTTTATGCGCATAAATTACCCTTAAGTTTAGCTTCAGTACAAACAGCAGGGATCCGGTCCGCGGAAGAAAAAGAAGACAACATAAATGTTCGCGAGTTAAAGCCATCCTGTCTGCACTACAAGCTCATGTACCACAGTAAGAGAACTCGATCATACAGATATACTTGGGCAATACAACAGCATTAAAATATGTGAGACAAGACAGGGGGAACATCATCACAGATTCTTCAAGAACTGGCGATACAAATTCAAGCAGTATGCGGCGAACACAACGTGAAATTGGTCTGTCATCACATTTCAGGGATTCAGAATACCATAGCAGATCGTCTCAGCCGAAAGAAGATACTTCTGTACGAGTAGGTATTACCATGGAAATGGTTCAACCATCTAAGAAAGCAATGAGGCTTCGACAAATTCAAAATAGATGCGTTTTCAATGAGACAGAACAAGAAACTACCTGTGTACTGGAGTCGATTCCCGAATCTCAATGCACAAGCAACTGGCACATTTCACCAAAAGTAGCCGATGAAGGGACTTTACTTGAATCAACTATGGAAATTAATCCAAAAGATTTTGAGAAAACTAAAAGAAGGCAGAGTCAAGCAAACAGTGTTGACCATACCGTTATGGCAAACCCAGTACTGATGGAGCTTGCTCATGAGGATACGATAACTGAGGACACCAATAAAAATGAAACCCAATTGCCAATAGTCCTTAGCCGCATGGATGTTATCTTTCAAAAGAGGATGGCGAAGGATTAACAATTGAAGATATATATTTTTTGACGCAGTCGACAAGGAAAAAGGCACACAAAGTATATGATTATGAATGGAGAGTTTGACCCAATTGGTGATATAAACATGGATTAAACTCACAAACTTACGACCCAAATGCGGCACATAACCTCTTACATGCACCAGAAAGTAGGCTAAATAATGCAAATACGAATTTATCATAATTATGCTTGGATGATCTTGGTTCTTTGTTGGTTAAACTGACAACGTAAAGCTAGAATAAATAACGTTTCTTTTTATCTCTTCTTCTTGAAAAGAAACCAACCAACCATGGTAGCTTGGTTGAACTTTCTGTACCAAGATTGAGCAGCCATCACATCCTCTGTCGCCTTTTTGGCAACGTTGCTACTACTTTTTTTGTAATCGCCAATATCCGCCAGCCTGACTGTATACAAAATGACATTTTCGGTAAACCTTATTAGCAAAGCATGACTAATAGAATCCAAAAGGCGCAGTCTATTGAGCTTACAGAAGGCAGCTCTACTTTTCTTCATAGTGCTAAACTGTGTATGCCCACTTCCATTTATATAGAGTGGCTTTGAATGTCGTGGTTGCAACTACGCTCACTAAATAAAGGCTGAAATATACGTGTCAAATACAGTTCCTTTTTTTTTCTTGTCAAATACTTGTGCAAAGAATGATACTACAAGACTAGATGATAAGCCTTATTTTATCGAGGTATATTCAATCTGTATAAATGAAGGCTCAAGAAGAAGGATATGTAACTATTGTTTATGATATACTTTAAATTATCGGATTAATTTACATCCTTTTTTATTATTAAACATAACTTTTTTAATAAAACAACCTGACTACGATATTATCTTTGATATACTTTACATATGACTCCTTTGGTCTTTTTAGGGATAAATATAAAGTAAATGTCTGATTTCACATGTAGAAACAAGACATAGTCACGTTTGAGCTTATAGGCTAGCAGATCCATTTCTCGGAAAAAAAGCAAGTCCCTAAAAGGACATCTGTGTACCCTTCTCTATCTGATAACTTTTTTTGTTAAATTTTTTTCCCGTGTTTTACCTCTTTTTTCTCTTCTTTTTTTTTTAATTTTGAATTTTAAAGAATTGGCATTTTTTATAAAATATCTCTTTCTTTTGGAATTATAAACTTTATCATTTATATAAAAGATGCAATCTGCTACAAGAGCATTCAGAGGTAAGACATGATAAACCTTGGAAGGGATTGACACGCGCTTACACATGCTAAATTGTATCTTTCAAAAAAGCGGCTTATCGACAAGCACCTATTGTGCGACATAGCTTTCAAAGATACAATTCTACTGTGTCATCAAGCCAACCCAAAGCAAAGTATTCTAAATGGAAGGCATTCAAGACTACAGCCAAGGTGGGTGCAGTGGGCTTTGTTGGTTATACTTTCTATAGTAAGTGAATATACGTGTATATGCTGTAAAATTAAACGTTGAACGATGATGTATAGCCATGTATGTACATCTTCATCCTACCATGAACCCTGTTCCCCATGATCCCAGCAAAAAGACCATTGTTGTTCTCGGCAGTGGATGGGGATCTACATCCTTCTTGAAATCTATCGACACTGACCTTTACAATGTGATCGTTGTATCACCACGTAATTACTTCTTATTTACTCCTCTTTTGCCCAGCTGTACAGTCGGCACACTTGATTTCCGTTCTCTGGTCGAACCTATTCGATTCATCACTCGCCATAAGCCTAATGAGGTCAAAGTCTATGAAGCTGAATGTACTGACATCAACGCAGAAAAGAAGGAAATTACGATTGTTGGTAAGCTTGTCATCATCATTGCCTCACAAGGACACGCAGGACTGTTTACTAAATTAGGAAAATAGATAATTCCGAAATAAAGGGTGAAAGTTCCGTCAGTACCATTGGCTATGACTACCTTGTTGTCGGTGTTGGTGCACAAAGTCAAACGTTCGGTATCAAGGGTGTTGAGGAGCATGGCTGCTTCCTGAAAGAAGTTTGGGACGCTCAAAAGATCCGTAGCAAGCTCATGGATTGTATTGAAACCGCTGCTTTCCCTGGTCAATCTCCTGAGGAAATAGAACGTCTGCTGCACATGGTTGTCGTTGGTGGAGGCCCTACCGGTATTGAATACGCTGCCGAATTACATGATTTCTTGGTAGACGATTTGACAGCTTGGTACCCAGGTAAGAAGTAGAGGAGTGCGTTTCAAACACATTGATTCTAATTCCATGATAGAACTTGTTGGCAAGATCAAGATCACGCTTGTCGAAGCCATGCCAAACGTTCTTCCTGCCTTCTCAAAGCAGCTGATTGATTATACTGAATCAACGTTTAAGGAACAAAACATTGAAATTCACACCAAGACTATGGTTAAAGAAGTCAAGGAAAAAGAAATTGTCGTTCAACGACCTGATGGCAATGCGGACACAATTCCCTATGGTCTCCTCGTCTGGGCTACCGGTAACACCTCTCGCCCATTGGTCAAAAATTTGATGGCCAAGTACCCCGAAGCTCAAAACGTTCGTCGTGGTTTGGTCGTTGACGACTGGCTTCGAATGGCAGGCGCCAAGGATATTTATGCACTCGGTGACTGTACTGCCACCAAATACGCACCTACTGCTCAAGTCGCCTCTCAACAAGGAAAGTATCTTGCCCGTGTCTTTGCTCAACTACATGCCACAGAGCAGTACGAAGCCGAGCTTGAGGAAGCAACGACAGAAGAAGAAAAGGCAAAGAAACTACGCAAGTTACAAAAGGCTCAAGATATCAAGCCTTTCCACTACACTCATCAAGGTTCTCTCTGTTACATTGGATCAGATAAGGCTATTGCTGATCTTCCTTTGGGACCTGGTAACTTGGCCTCAGGTGGTGTTGCCACATTCGCTTTTTGGCGTTCCGCTTATCTCTCCAACATCTTTTCTGCACGTAACCGATGGCTGGTCATTACCGATTGGACTAAAAAAACTTTCTGGGGACGTGATATCTCCAGAGAATAAGCTCAGTTTCTCTCTTTTTTTTATTGCATAGATGTAATTATTTTAAAAATAATAAATAATTCAAAAAAAAAATGGACTTATGATGACAGGCTGATGCATTTGTGTTACATTCAATGTTTATAGAGTGGCTCCCTAATTTGGTGGCTCAGTCATTTAGGTAAACAATGACGAAGCATGATGCCAGATCATATGAGTAAAGAAAAGGAGATAAAGACTTGTAAGATTATATACAACAATAAGGAAAGGAAAGGAAAGAAACGAAGACATAGGCGGACTTTTTCAAAGCTTTTGTGTAAGCAGCTTATGTTGAATAAGCTTTTGATGTGTAGTAAAGCAATACAACGAGCGTGCAGAAGTTCAAATGAGAAGGATGAATATCCATAAATAGTAACCACAACAACAACAATAACAACTGTATATAAAATGTCGTATTTCATTTTGTCTTTTTCATTATTCATTATTTATTACCATGGCAAACAGTACAAAGAGACCGTTACCACCTACACCTTCAAATAGAAAATCAATCATTGATCTAAGCTATGACACAGAAAATGACATATTAAGTCTACAAAAATGCCTAGAGCAAAAAGAGGTAACACATCGATTTGGAATGACACGATGTAGATAACTGAAAGCCTTTATAGTCTACCATCAATAACCTGAAAATAATCGTAATGGAATGGAAAAAGAAAGCAATAGAATACGAAGCTGCTTATAACGAAGCAAAGCAACAGCTTGAAGAGCGAGAGCGGTTCTTAATGAAGCGACATCAAGCAGAGATAGAGGCTCTTACCAAAGCTCAAATTGACCAAACAAATGAGAATTTAGACTTGTTGCTCAAGCTAGAAAATGAAAACAAACAGCTGAAACAGCAGTTACAAAATAGCCCCACAAAAGAAGAATACCAGTTACCTATTCCACCCGTGGCGCCGTTCGTCAGTAACACGAGCCAATTATGTAATACAGCAGAAGTGGCGAACCAGACAGCCACTGCGTCTGTGATAAAAAGCAGAAAGCAGTCAAACGAGCTAGTTGAACGAATTAATGTAAGTCTTTTTCTAAACTTTATAAAAACGAGGCTGACACGATGTCAAAAGGAAATGATGAGTGCGATGGAAGGCACTTTACATGGTATAAAAGATAGCTATGGTCAAACTGTAATGGAGGATACAACACCGCCGTTAATAAGCGACCTATCATCCTCAGAAGAAGAGTATGATGCTCAGTCTATAGAGATTATACCCAAGGCAACTAGCAGTAAAAAGAGACTGTCTAGTTTCTTTTTTGGTAGCAAACATAAGAAAGACGACATGTTTGTAGAAAAAAAGAAAACTGTATTTAAAGTGCCTTCTAATAAATAGTGCTTTCTTTACTGAAAACATCCCTCTTTAATGTATGCGCTATTATAATACGATGTGTACAACAATGCGTTCGCATTTGACAGGCTTCTCTTCTTTAAAACCAGTTATTTTTATCCGATAAAAGTCGCCTAGATAGAGGTGCCATCCCATAACTGAATCGCGTGTGCTTAAGGATAAACGGCCTCCATTAGACACACAAATGCTAGTTCCACATGATGTAAAAGGAATATCATGAAAACAATCAAGTTCATAAACAATAGAGCATGCTATTTTTAAGGCATATCATTGACTGGTATTTTTATCTCAATTTTGTTTACAAGTCAGTCTGTTCTAACATAGTGCTACACGGCGCTCACTCTTTACTTGGCATATATCATCATAACGATAATAATCAAACAGAGTCTAAACTGCTAAACTTATTATGTAGAATAGAATGTTTGGGAGGGAAATTTTGATAAAAAAGATCTGCACTATCATCTGCAATACAGGACGTCCTTGAGATTTGTATTACACATCCTCTTTTTGGATAGCTCTAGATGATCCTTTTTATTGTAGCTTTCTTTTGTGAGTTGTGGCTTTAGCAGGTGACGAGACGGAAGGGAGAGTCTCGTTATCGCTTTGCTTCAAATTTCGGAACCAGACACAGAAAACAGGGCTTACTTTACGTAGAGGGATGTAATGATAAACTTATTGTTATTTATCTTCGAGTACATAATCTTGCAGTCTACATGTTTATTTATACATATATGCCTATAAAAGAACAAATAGATATTTCTATAAAAAGCGAAAACAACTTCACAGACAGCCACCAGCGACAGTTGTAAAGTTTTGTTTGGTCTCCTTTTATCTCCTTTTGCGATACCTTGTCTTTTTCGTGGGTTCCTTGACTCCTGCCGCGATCGTCACTTTTCATGCGCTCAGCTATTTTCTGTGTATAGCGTTTCTTTTCATTTTTTTTTTTTCTTTTGTTAAAGTGACTATAAGATGAGTTCTTCAAAAAGAGACTAGATGTAGTGTAACACATTGTTGCCTAGTGATAAATGAGATACACAATTTAGGCTATTATTTTTACAAGATTGAAAGGAGAAATAAACAAAAGTTCAAAAAAAGAGAGAGAGAAAGTGAGGGGTGCATTGCAGAAAGTGAACCTTAACGGAAAAAAGAAAAAGATGTTTTTATTAAATAACAAAAGCAAAAGATAGAAGAGGGTATAATACATTTTTTCATTGGTATATACTATGTATGTGCATATATATTTTTCCTTTAAGCTTTTGATAGACAGGCGTAATCTATAAAGAAATCAGTTATATGGTTATCGTCATGATGATACATTGAAAATGATGGCATGAGTTGTGACGTTAAGGATAAAGGACGTTCACTCCAAGGTATCACATCCAAGACAAGTCGCTGATTATCCCTGGAAAGAAACGTACGATTGAAATACTCTAGAAGCTTCATCAAATCTTTGCTGGTCTTTTCTAATAAAACCGGTAGCGTCTCAGTATCCAAGATTGTATATATTTCGCGTAAGTTATCACGTATGTATTCATCCATTTCTAAAGATAGTTTTACTGCATTCTGTTGTAAACAGGTGCTGCTAACCAAGTCGGGTGCTACCTTGCAGTACTCGAGTGTCTTGGTTCGGATGTAACTTTCAAGTGCAGGTCTTCCAAGTTTATCCGCTAAGCGATCCCATGCAAGCGGTAGATTTCCTTCCGTATGTGCTTGGATCGCCCCAAATATTTGTGCGTGAAGAATTTCGAGGTCCATGAGATTATCGGGTGAAGCAAATGTGTGTTGATGAGAGTCAGGTGGAGATGTGCTTGACACTTGAATGTGCTTTTGGAATTGTTCTGCTATGGTTCGATAGGTCTTGGTAATGATTGTATCCAAATGATCAAATTGCCAGTGAGTGGCAATAAGTTGAGCAAAATGTTCGATTTGAATAGGATAATCTATTGTCAGAGAGCATGAATTGTCATCTATTTCTTCTTCTTCTTGCATGATAGGCGTAAAGTGAGTGCTGGTTATAGTTGCTGTGGTTGGAGATGTGATAGAATTAGTAGTGATAGGTAAAGCATGGATGAGCGACGTCAATAAAATTAAGAAGAATGACAAGTAGATCATGTTTATTTAAGAAAAAGGAAGAAGAAAGAAAGAAAGAAAAAAGAGGGTCTTTTATAGTTAAGAGTATATTCAAAAGTAAGTGAGGCTTCTAAATAGTACACAAAAGCTAAATTTGGAAATTTGTATAATTTTGGTATTTGGCTTAAATTAAATGTATAGATCAGCAAAAGCCCACCTTTTCAGCCAATTTGAATTTCATTGACCATACGTAATGATTCAACCATTAGGTAAGCTTTAACTATTTGTTCAAAGTATTCATCGCTTATTTGCATCTGTACATAATAAAGAATATATAAACTTGCTTCTCCCCTTTAACTCCTTAATGATCAATGACTTACATGCCGCCCTGGAGCTACTAAAAATTCTAGACGTCCTGCTTCATTTAATTTCCTTAACCCTAACCAATCGTATACATATAGCGCTTGATCTTCGAGAGGGACGATGCCATTATTTTCATTATAGACCCAGAACCACTAAGGTTAAATATGAGATCAACATTTTCGTTGTTTATGATTGGTATAGACTTACGGCTGACTGTGCAGGTTTCACTATTTCTTCTTGAGTGAATCGAATCAAGATCAATTTCTCTAAAGATACTATATTTTCTTTATATTTAAGACTGTCCTTGTGTTGAAGTTCATTGTTGTTATAAGGTAAAAATGAGCATTTTGATATATAATCTATTTCATTATTATGAACTTCATTGTTATACTAGATTACACAAATGTTTACCCGCTAAGCTGAACGGATCCCGATAATACTGGGTTGGAACGATGTTCTTTTGTGCATATTCTGAATAAGCGCCACTACGGACAAGGAACCTCATCATCCCACAGAAAGGATCAATCTGATTCATACAGTTTGGAATGTCAGATACACCTATTGTTACTATTATTAAACCTTCTAAACAAACAAAGGGAATTTTTAATCAAACCTCCATGTGGAGAACCAAAGGTAATTAATCGATGCATACGCGGTTGATTACATCTTTGTAGCAAAGTTCTTCTTTCTGCAGTTAAAAATAGATCTCGAGCCCTTTATTATTCATTCTTTATTTACCTCAAAAATAGACCACCCTGCGCAACACATGACTATTAGATCTGTTGCTTATACTTTTTCTTTTAATACTTGCCTGAGAAAACCCTATAGCATTATATCCATTCTGTAGTTCTGGTATGGTTGCCAACTTTTCACATACTTGATCCACTTGTATATTGATTTGTCCAAAATAACCAGCTTTCCGATCTTCTTCTGCATTCTCAGCCAAACTAACACTGTGAACAAAGGTATCATTTCCCAAATATTTATGAAGTAGAACAGTCATTCGACCCATAGAGTCCTCACTACAGCAGGTATCACCCATTCCGTGCCAGATAACCACTTGTGTTTTTATAAGGATCTGCTGTTTTATAATTATAATATTTTCATTATATTCCTAACCTGGCCTATATGCATATGCACCTGCACACAATAAATAGAATACACACAGGAACAGCATAAAGAAAAAAAAAAGAGGGAGGGGAGATAAAGAGACAGACTGAGGCAGAAATGCTGACCTGCATATGTGCACACCAAAATTTCTTATTCCGGTCAAGTATGTCCGGTGTAACAACGTTCCTACATCTTTAAGCATTCCATAAAGCCAACCAAATAAGGCCGCTCTGCCTATTCTTTCCCTTCTTTCACTCTTATCAAGGCCATCTAGATAATATCAACCATGGTACATATCGCACAGATGAAAAGATGTGGATGGATTCAGTTTTGAAAAAGAAATAGAAATGGATGATTGTCAATCATATGGATATTATGTGTATATATATTCTTTCCCAGCTTACATTTCAACATGTGTCTACAGCAGCAGTAACATTAGACATTTTACAATTTTCAATGACACCCATTAAAACAGCAATCAAATACAACCTTATCCATTTTCATTCTTTTTCACAACTTGATCCACTCATGTCTTTAAAATTTTGTTTTCAACTTGACATTAACTATAAATATTATAGCAAGGTTCATTCAAGCGTCAAGTCGAAGTGGGTCGTGTTGTTCTCATTAACTCCGGTGCTGATGCCGGTAAATTGGCTGTTATTGTTGATATTGTCGATCACAACCGTGCTCTCATCGATGGTCCCACCACTGGTGTTGCTCGTCAAGCCTTCCCCTTCCGTCGTATGGTCTTGACTCCCATCGTCATCAAGAACCTTCCTCGTAGCATCGGTCAAGGTGCTCTCAAGAAAGCTATTGAAAAGAGCGATGTCGTTGCTGCTTGGAACAAGACCGCTTGGGCCAAGAAGATCGAACAACGTAACGTTCGTGCTTCCTTGTCCGATTTCGATCGTTTCAAGTTGTTAAAATACAAGAACCAAGTAAGTTTATTTGATTGTGTTGGAGAATGTAACCCTTATGTTTTGCCGTAGCGTCGCTTTGCCCTTGCCTCCACCCTTGCCGCTGCCAAGAAGCAAACTGCTTAAATATAGTGTGTCATTAATAAAAAAGAGAGACAATCAGTGTACATTTTTATTATTTAATCTGTAACAATATCATCATCATCATTACTCCGTCTAAGTTCATCACGATTGGTTATCGTATTTGTCTCTGACGTTTGGTCCTGATCCTCTTCTTTAGCAGACAAGATTTGATCATCAGACATCATATTATCCGTCTCGTTTTGTTTTTCAGCAGCCTGCTGCTTTTCTTTGGTCTCTTGAATGATATCCTCCACACATTTTTCATTCACTTGGTTTTGAGGCTTTCTTCGTTTATAAAATAGTAAATAAGCAGCAGAAGTCTATCGTACACAAGATTAATACATAAGAAAGAGTTACTGTATATTGACTCACCTTGATATCAGATACATTCACTTTAGAAACATGAGAATCATCAAAGTGATACCAATTCTTGTCTTCAAAATTTTGTGCATAGGCAGTATCTACATCAAATAAGGATCAGTTTTAATGAAAAGTTTTGAACAAAACACTTACAGTGTCCACCGCCTAATCCACCATAATGGTTATCAACCGCATAGAGGTCATAAATCAATCTATCCTCTTCTTTCAAAGCTTCCTTATTGTCTATACTTAGCACACGATCTGTCAGGTCCAATGACTCGACAGGGAAATCGATGAACGCATCGATTTTATCTCTCCAAGTACGTGAGTGACTGAATCGTTTGAGATGAACTACCATAACATCAGGCATACGCCAGAGATCAAACTTTTTGGTGGCCATTTGGTGCTTTTTACATTTAGGGCAGTACCATAGATCTTCTTCGCCCAACTCTTCTTCCTTTGTGAATTCATCAAGGCAATCCGCAAGAGTAATTTGCTGCTTATTCTTGGCATCTGTTGGTCCCATCTTTGCTTCCTCAGGATCACCGAGCTCCTCAATATCTTCCCAGCCACTTCCAGAAACGCCATTAGAGCTACTAAACTGTGACTCGCCAAAGAGCTGCTGTGCTCTCTTTGGGGTCCATTCAAGAACGATACCTTCTCCTTGTCGGATAACGGTGCTTGGTGGACATGTCAACTTGCGCTTCACTGGGATCGTTGGCTTGTGACGCATAGTGTCGTAGGAATTGGGAAGCTGAGGTGGTGTTGTAAAGGAATCAAGAACAGGTGATTCAGGTTTGCTACCCACGTTGTTTTCATTGGAAAGAATAGATTCTGTGTCATTGTCAGTAGCAGGGTTTATGATGGGGGAATAAGTGGTAGTGATAGTATCATTTTGGTAAAAGTTAACGGCAGCATTTTCCACTTCTTCTTCGTCCTGCATGGAACTGGACATAACAATGGAGTCTTCCATTTCAGTATCATCATTCTCTGTCTCTGGCAGTCCTTCTATATCGTTGCCATTGACGTCTGGTTGGATTTGTTGCCTTTCATACTCCTCTCGTTGCCTTTGCTCATCCTCTGCCCTTTCGCGTAAATCCGTCCATGGCGTCAAGCCGTGTGTGCAAGGTAGTAAGTCTTCTGTATGTCTGCCATAGGTATGTCCGCCAGAAAACACTTTTATGGTGAACAAATTCGACATAGGCTCTGTCTTTTTACCACCAGCTGCTGTCACGGCAGCAGCAGTATGGATGGGTTGTTGTTGTTGCTGCTCATCAATGTCCATGTCTTGCTGATGACCATTAGTCACAACAGCTTCGTATTTAGGTGGTTCGTCCTCCATTTCAGCATCACCATTGACTTCTTCAAATAATTTAAAGTGAGTGTATCGCTCTACATGCTGTGATAGCAAACGGTACAAGGAATCAACGTTTGTGCAGTATTTACGAGGAATACCAATCACAAAAGGATCGCCGAATTGCTGAGGCGAGGTGTATGTTGCTTGTTCACTTTTGTCGACTGTTGCACAATATACAGGGAAAACGATCAATTGGCCATCATGCTCTGATGTGCTGTCTTCATTATCATCGTCATCATCTTTCCCAAATCGGTAAGACTTTACCTTTCTCTTGGGTGTAGGCGGTACTGGCCCAGGAAGTTGATAAACGTAAATAGTATCAGAGCTGCCAATGGTAGCTACGGGCTCATATTGAGGAAATACTTTGTAAATCTTGTGCGAAAAGAGTTCGACCACCAAAAGCTAAGGATAAAGTACGTCAATAACCGTCGTGAACACGTGGATTAACTTACAGTTGATGGATCTTCAACCGACATCATTCGTGCTATTTCTCTTTGAAGATGAGCAATACTTGCATCCTTGCTCAATGTCACGACTACACGCTGCATTCTCTTCATTGGATCATAAGGAACATATACTATTGTTGTCTTGCTCTTTTTCTTTATGGGCAAAGGTAAGGACAGATACATGAATGGATCAAATGTGACAGAAACCTATGAAAAAGGAGTTGAGTAACTCTTTCTGTAAATCAGAAGCAACTCAACTTACGTTTTTACATTCGGCACAGACCAACCTACTCTTGAATTGGCCCTGGAAAAGGTCCACAATAACCGAATCATTTCTAGCACGATGATAATCCCAACTTTTTTTAGCAATCTCTTCATCTTTCATGCCATCAAAATCAGGCAGTTCCATATAAGGTTTCTTTATGATTCGATTCAAATCTTCATGAAGGCCATCGAGCAAGAAAGCCAACAGCTCTTGTGTATCGTGCTGCTGGTAACCATAAAACGATGAATTGAACTTGCCAATGGTATACTTGAAGTCTCGTGGTGCAAAGCTGTGAGAATGCCCACTCCAGAGCTTTTCAATTAATTCTCCGTAAGCTTCTGCCACTTGGCCCTTCATTCCTAAGGGATTGTCTCTGTTCAACTCGTTCTTGTAATTATCAGCTTTTTCA
>NW_019671916.1:1605854-1626058 GCF_002708625.1 Rhizopus microsporus ATCC 52813 | reverse complement strand
AAAAGATTAATTATGACGTGCGTCAATATATCCGTATGTTTGCGTACCTAGGAACCATTTTGTCAGTTCAGGCGTATTGCTGAGACACTGAAGCGCCGAGTTCATAAAACAAGTGTTTCCCAAATTTTGTAATCCACAAACACCTCGAGTAAACTTTGAATAGGGACTAGATGTGGGCGTACTTGCGCTTGATGTGGTTGTCAAGTTATTGAATCCATTGGCGAATATGCTCGAAGCTGATGAGACAGAGGACGTGTCTGACTGTTTGACATCAGAAGGAAATCGAGCATCACCCTTGATAGCGACTGCTATATTACATTGACCGGATCGGCCCAAACTAGCTGATCCATTTTCTATATCGATCTGGGAAGCGTTTTGGAGGATATTTGAAGAGATGATGGGTGTCGTCGGTTCATCCTCTAATGTCCATACTTGTAATTCAGCGTCTTGTGATAAATCAAGAGATTCTTTTATAGTTGACACTAAATCATTTACAGTCGATACCTCTGACAAAGTGAATTGAGGGCACCGAGTAAGTTGAGTACTAGTCGAATCAGTGACTACAAAGAGCTTGAAATGGGGTGGATACAGTTCAACTGTAAGCTCCCCGTCAGTTCCCTTTATCATTAAACGTTCGATAGGCTCTGTGACTGATCCATACCATTCCATCAAATCTTTCCAAGCTTCTTCAGGTACTGCAAATACAGTATCATTTAGCTTTAAACCTTCCACAAGCTTTCCGTTGGCCTGCAATATCGATTGGTTGTTGATCGGCCCTGGGTTAGTTTGCTCTCCGATTTTTCTTGCGTCATGTTGAGGGCTGCTCAGACGAGAACAGTATTGTCTCCAACGTGTAAACCAATTCTTGGATACAAGGTACCATGTCTGCCCTTCTGATAGATGCTCTTGTTGTAATTGAGTAATTATCTTGACTTGATCTTTGGGATCTATTTTTGAAGCACGTTCCTCTACATCTTCCTCCATACTTGATTCTCTTGCTCTCTTTGTTGAAATAGGGCTCTTATCTGTTTCATTATCAGACATCTTGTGGCTTATTGTTATGCTTTATAAAGAAAAGAAGAAAGAAAGAAAGAAAAAAAAAAAAAGGAGAAAAAGAATGTTTAGGAAAAGCTGAACAAAACGTAATTGGCGCTCAAAGTGGACTTTAAGCGAATAGTGACAGTCACTATCGGAGCTGTAAATAATTGAAAGAATTGTGTACTACCCTCAAACGTTTGCATGGCTCTTCCCGCTATTTTTAAAATACCTAATAGTGGTATAGTCAATGGCAACCCTACTGGGGCTGCTGACTCTCGCTACAAGCCAAGCAAAGCTCTATTGCCATTGCTACTTCTCAGTTTTATGGAATGAATCTTAAAGAAATAGAGAATTAGAAGATACTTAATTTATGTAAACACAACAATGTTACCTTGTCCACCATGGCTGATATCGTAGACAACAATCACGGTATGTGATAATAGGACTACTAACGACTTTTAGACAATTTTATCTTTCTTCGCCCTTCTAACAGTAATCACTGACCCGGCCTAGATCTAATGAACAAAATATTGCACCGTACACTTTGGGCTGCTGTGAATAATAACACTGTTTTTGATGTATTGTACCTCTCTACAACTTCAGGACAAGAAAATAGGCAACCCAAACGCTATTACCAAAATAGAAAAATATTAAAAGAAGGCTATCGCATGGAAGTGCCGAATCAAGCTCTTTTAAGAGACCTTCATGCTTTGAGGATGAAATATAAGAAAGGAGAAAGACATAATATACTCCACAGTGCGCCTGTAAATGCTCTTGTATGCAAATGAGATATTGCAGAACATGAACGGCAACAATTATCCAGAGCAACCTGAAGTATTCTTGGGCGAATTATATTGCCGCTTGGGACATTATGCTCGCTTGACTTAAGTTCCTTCACATGGCATTGCCAATAAAATTGAAAGGAAGCATATGCTGGTTATCTTTTCAGCATCTATTTTGTATAAGGGCAGATGTAAAGGCAGAGCAAACATGATACAAAATAGCATCAGTGTGTGGCCAGTAAACAAAGATAAAGATGTGAAGCCAGACTACCATGGCCACTTCACAGCAGAAAAGCTCGAGCAACTTTTCGAAAAGATATATAAGCCCTTTGTTCTTTATGATAACTGTATCATCCATATGGATGGTGTATTTTATCACAAGTGTCAATACTGTACTTATTTCTGTGGACAAAAAGATACAACTGTAGAATGGTTAGTTACGAAACGCAAGCCTGGTTTAGCAAGTGACGTTTTTTTACACTATCTCACTGAATGCAATAAAGAAACCAGTGAAGAAAACTGTAAAGGCTGGAGGGATTGTCTTTGGTCACTATAAATAGAGGCTATTTCACTATTAATCTTTTTCACCAAACTGCATCCTAAAACCCTGCAAGAGGGGATGCATTGGAACAACTGTAACAGTGGTGTAATATTTTAAGAGGATGTGAGGTTGAATACAGAATATATGAATGATATACGTCTACAGGGAGAAAAAGTTCGATTCAGCCTCACCCATGGACGAGTATTTAGAATAAGTCTCATGTGTCTTATTGTGTATTCTACATCCTATAAAAAGAAAAGAATAATTGCCTATATCTTAATTGCTCAGCATATGTATGCAAGTATATCTACTGACGCAGTGCCAAGCATAATGACCTTTCTGTACCTTAACAATAAAAGGGCATCAAGTATCATGTGCGACTTTTCACTTTCCGGTAATAATGTATTTTTTCCTTTCTTTCCTTTCTTTCTTTCTTTCTTATTTGCAAATGAAGCCAGATACCATTGACATACCCACACAAAAACCAGATGCCATAGATGAGCCAGTGATTTATGATAAACCAAATACCTATGATGACAATGACAATACCAACAACGATAACAATAACAATCAGTCATTGCCACAAGAAGTACTCGATGATCTCATTATTCGATCTGATTTTGTAGACGGTAAAAGACCTGATATACAATTGGACGATGATGAACCACATAAGCGACCCTCCATCACTTCTAGCTTGCTTTCTCATGTACCCTTACCCACTTCTAGTCTAACAGCCACCACAAGTTCGACCAGTCTGTCTCCACCTCATGTACCCACGGCAAGTCAAAGTGCATCGAGTATAAGTAGTGTTGGGAGCGACAAAAGCACAGCAAGCACACGGATGGCGCTAATGCAGATTTTGAAAAAGAAACCTATGGAAGATTTGATAAAATACGATTTACGCAAAGTATCCCTGACCCGACCTGAAGAACAAGATGTATATTTTCATGGTACCAAGGTGCGGGCTTACAGAAAGGTTCAGCCTCACTCTTATTCATGGGGCTTTCAAAACATACTTTATCGTGTGCTTGAAGACAGTGAGAATGTCAAGGTAGCGGAAGCACGGAGAAGGGCGTTCAAAAAGGAAATTACAATTGAGTGGGGGGATTTCCCGATCTATGCTATAGATGAAGAACCACCTACGCCAGATAGCAGTAACAGCGAAGATGGAGCGACACGATCAAGACAACTTCATAATATCACCAAATCACACTTATTATTTACGTATGAGACTGAATTTGAAGGACATCAGATTAGATGGAAGAGGGCTAGTTTGTTATCACATGACATGGTCTGTGAAGTGAAGCATGGAGATAAATGGCGTGTTATTGCTGAATTTGACAGTCATCGCATGGGATACTTTATTCATTTGGGTGAATTGATTATTGATAGAAATGCGCTTCAAATAATAGAAAAACCTCATCATTTCGAGGCACATATTATTGTCATCTGTTGTACCTTGATTGATCTCATGCGAGAGGTGGTTGAACAAGCTGTTGGTATAAGCAAAGGTGGAATTGTGAATAGTGATAAATAATAAAAAATCATGTCATAAAAGTACTAGATTATATAGACAAGGTTGTACATATCTTTATTACACACATGCATCGATTTATTTTCTATTTTAAACCCTTTTTTTTCTTGTTTTTTTCATTTATTACTTTTTAAATATGGGCTGCTGTGCTTCAGTTGAACAGGGACAAGGTGCCAGAGTACGAAATGATCAAATAGAACAACAGTTAAGAATGGAAAAGTTGAATGAAAAAAATGAAGTGAAGCTATTACTCCTTGGTGAGTACACAGATAAATTGATTAGAATTATTTATTTTAATACTTTTTAAAGGTGCTGGTGAATCAGGAAAATCCACTATTTTGAAGCAAATGAAATTAATTCATGACGGTGGCTTCCCATTAGAAGAAAGAGAAGCTCATAAGGAAATCATTTTTAATAATGCCCTTCAATCTATTCTTGTCATTCTTGAAGCCATGTGTAATCTGGGAATCGAACTCGGGGACCCAGCGAATAAGATACATTTTGACAATATCATGCGTTACGAAACACAAGTGGATAATTTTACTATGCCTCCTGACTTGGTTGAAGGCATCAAGATCTTGTGGCAAGATCCTGGTGTACAAGAGACGTTTCGCAGAAGCAATGAATACCAATTGAATGACTCTGCTTCTTAGTAAATATTAATATAGAGTATGTGTAACTTTCAATAACATCAATAGCTACTTTGAACATATTGAACGTATTGGATCACCTGATTACATACCCACAGATCAAGATGTGTTACGCTCTAGAGTAAAGACGATTGGAATCACAGAGACCAAATTCACGGTGGGGAATCTTGTTTATAAGATGTTTGATGTTGGAGGACAAAGATCAGAAAGAAAGAAATGGATCCACTGTTTCGAAAGCGTTACTGCTATTATATTCTTGGTAGCCATATCAGAATATGACCAAGTACTAGTTGAAGACGAGACAGTAAATAGAATGCAAGAAGCACTGATCTTGTTTGACTCTATCTGTAATTCAAGATGGTTTGAAAAGACATCGACCATTTTATTTTTAAACAAGACAGATATATTTAAGGAAAAGATATCAACAAGTCCTATTAACAAATATTTTCCAGACTACAAAGGTCAACCAGGTGATTATGAAGCAGCATGCCAGTACTTTACCCATCGATTTGAGTCTTTAAACACTTCAGCAGATAAACAAATCTATACTCACTTAACTTGCGCAACAGATACGGAAAAGATCAAGTTTGTGATGGCTGCAGTAAATGATATTATTATTCAATCAAGTCTTAGAAATAATGGCTTACTTTAATAGTCACCTATTCCCTTATTTTCGTTTGTGTGTATATCTTTTTTCCTTATTTTCACTTTGTTACCTTTTACATTTAATCAAACACATGTCCTTGTGTATTCTTATTTAAAACACAGTTTACCTTTTTTTTTCTTCGTTCTTTTTCTTTTCTCGCTCTTTTATATATATATATATATATCATAAACATTCATGCGAACCCTTCTTCTTTTACTGCTATTTGCCATTGTTTACGTCGCAGCAGAAGGTAACTTTTACTTTTTCTTTTGATATTCTTTCCCCCAAACCCATTTTTAAAAGGCCTTACTACCTACATTGTCGCCTTTAAGGACAATACCAGTCAGAAAGATATTGAAAAGTTTAAACAAGACGTCAAGAAAGCAGGTGGAACGATTAAAGATGAAATCAACTTGGGGATAAAAGGATTGATCATTTCTTTACCTAAACCAGTCGAGGGTGCCTCTCTTGAAGCCTTGGGCACCAATGACAATATTGATTTTATTGAGGAAGATAGGACATTTCAAATCGAAGAACCCGGATTTGCTAAATAATAAAAGGTTAATTTTTTTATACCAATTTACTCATCATTATCAAGTATATACACACACACTCATTGACATCTTTTTCACCGATGCTTATACGGTTAAACAATTTTATTTATTTATTTATAAAATATAAAGGCCACAAGGAGCACGTAATATTTTTATTATATCGTTTTTGCCCTGGGCAGTTCAAGTTGTGAGGCAGTATCTAAAAATCCTTCTGGGCTCGGGAGCAAAAATGCTTTGGCTGACAGGTTCATGGAACAAGTGTTAAAAATACTGCTATGAAGAATTAACTAACCATTTAATCAGCTTCCGCCCTGGATCAGATGGTGATGGCTCTCGATGCTTATACGGTTAAACAATCTTTTATTAAACCCAAGTGGGCACGTAGTATTTTATATTGAAATTGCCCGGACAAGTTCAATAAGGTGGGGTGTATAATGTGGTGGAGATGAGAAGGTACTGGTGGTGAAGGGGAAAGCATACAGTCTAATGGGGATGGATAGAGAGTAATAAACTAATCATTATAAATGGTAGGCTAAGGCTTGGTGGTGTTAGGGTTCATGCTTATTTCAACCTGGGCGGGTGCCGCAATTATTCATAATTTGTTTATTTCCAACGGCCAACAACCGAGAGCCATACAGAGCGGCATTAAAATCCTCAAGAGCAAGCTACTGGAAGCGATTCTGTGGGATTCGAACGCAAGACTTTAGCTTCAAATCATAGATTTTCGACCATTGAGCTAGGAGCATAGACCCCCTCGATGCTTATACGGTTAAACAGATTTTTATTTACAATTAAAGCCTCAAGTGAGCGCACGATAATAATATATCTTCTTCGCCCGAGGCAGGTCAAAAGAGAATAAAGAACTGGTAACTAAAAAAACCCTTACGGGATCAAGGATAAAAAAGTTATGGAAGAAATGATGTTGGACCAGGTGTAAGATACACTAGTGAGGGGGCGGAGAAGGCGGACGCTTTTGGTGATGGAGGTAGTCAAGCTCAAAAAGAAGAGCGCAGATAGCTGGCCAACGGATGATCCATGAGAAAGCGGTTTGAAAGGAGTGTGGTCTCTTCATAGGTAGCATGTCCAAAAGGAAGGATAATGGATCAGAAATTGTTTCGGGTATCATAAGTCGGTGGTTCATCTGGAGACAGCAAATGGACTCGATGCTTATACAGTATTTCTAAAAATTATTGACACTGATGCCAAGAGTAAAATTCGCGCTTGCTAAATTCTAACGTCACGTTAACCATTGGTTGATTTCGCTTGCTGACAAATTAAATGTCGTATATGTAGAAGCTTTGCCGTCCAAAATATGAATACATTAAGCATGAAAGCACCACCAGTTCTCTCTCTCTTTTTTTTTTTTACTCTCTTTCTCATTAAAAACTAAGTATTACAATATGAGCTTTCAAATTTTCTATGAAGACGGGCACGGTAATGCAGTTGATGGATACGGTAGACCTGAGCCTATGGACTACACCATTGATGAGGAGCGATATGCTTTAGAAACAGTTAGCTCACACACTCAGTATTTGCATAATCAGCCTCAGGAGAATAATTTCGATGTAGGCTCTGTGGCAGATGAAGATGCAAAACATGATGTAGATGTTTGTATGAAGGAGGCGTCGAGTAAGCGAGCGTACACACTCTATACGGATCAAGACAAAGTTGGATTCTTTAAACTGACGTTTGAGAAAGTTATAAGTGCTTCAGCTGCTGCAAAACAATTATGTATTCATGTTCGCACAACTCAAAGATGGGCTCAAATGTACAAAACAGATCCTGCTAGTATTTTTATAAAGCATAAGAAAATCGGTCGCTCGCGTATACTTCATGAAGAACACAAGCAAGTGATCTTGGAGTATATAGATGAGAGTCCTTCAGCCGTCTTGGAGCAAGTCATGGAGCGACTACTTCAAAAGCTTCAGGATCTCAAGGTCTCTAAAAGCACTATCTACAATTTTGTAAGAACTGAATGTAGCTTGTCACTCAAAAAAGCCCAATTTCAGCCTGTAGATAGGAACAGTGAAGAAAAAATTCAGGAGCGTTTTAACTGGATTCATAGGTGGGAGTGTACAGACATGGACTTTAGAACTACGATTGTCTGTCATGGTCTTTTAAGGTAATAATACATGAACCACTTGGATAACTTTATACTGATTGAACATTACCTGCAGATGTACCAATCTATACTGTAGGCTCGCCATGGCAGCTCCAGATAGATATCGCTTATGGAACAGGGATATTGCTGCTTGCATCAACTACATGCACATCCTTCGTGGGCTTCGACATAATGGTATGGTTCCTCATAGGTTTCGCCGGGTTGCTGTTGCTCCTACAAGACGTCGAAGAAGGGTGGACCATAATTCTCTGTCGTAGTTATTGCTAGGACACATCTAGATGCCTTCGGGGTAAGTTGTATGGATGTAATAATTTTCTTACATAACTAACTGTATAACTCTTTATATTCTCTCCTTGGTACTTATTACTCTCATTTGTATGTCGTCTCCTTTTGCGCGCATTTTATTTTTAACCTTTGCGTAAATGCTTTTTTTTAATATGCGCCAACTATTTTTTTCATACACGTTATAATTTTATCCTCTTTTTGAAATTTATTTTTAATAAAACAGTACGCAAAGTAATGGTTAATAATGTTGGGTTGTGCTTATTTTTTAACATTAATTTATTGTATTGGTATATAAACAGTTCGCATTTTCGGTGGTAATTGTTGTACATATTTTTGAGTACGCCCCCTCTTGAGTACAACACATGCTTGTGTACGTGTCCTCCCGTAATTAGGCCGCTTCTACTCCTGGTCTTCTCTAAATATGCTTTGATGTGTTTAAATATTGATTAGCAATGATGTTTATTTTAAAAACTAAAGGCACAGGAAGAAAACACCGTCTGCATCCTTTTTGAACGTGCACTCATACGGTAACTTGCTTGCCTTTACTGTGTGCTTGTTAGTATAGGCTAGGACTTTATATTCTTTTAGTAAAAGTGTGGCGGCATATTCGTTCACTTCTTTAGTTATAGACCAAAGTATGCATCACGTATGCGATTATTCACCTATCATGATAACTTTTTGTATACTTTAACGTAACAGCTCTATAGAACTAAATGCAAATTCGGGTATCGCCCCGGATATATGAATAGACACCTTCTCCTTAATTAGAATTCAGAGAATCCCATTTTATTCACCATACTTTGATGCGTTTTTTGCCTTTGTATCCAAAGAGAGAAGATGGAGGAACTCAAAGATATGCCAATGCTCATAAAGTTTGGTGCTATCTTATACTTCGTAAATTGCATATACAAACATACATACATATGCAGCATAACGTTAAATTGACTCTAAAAGTGTCATTATTTAAATCAGCCATAATTTTGCCATTTTATCGTAGTAAGATGCCTAAGCATAATAAGGGACAACCATAAGTTTAGATATGCTATATTTTTATACACGAATAAGAAATTATTCAAGGAATCATTATGGCTATTATGTCATGAGGATATATGTGTATATTCTCACCACAAGAAATCCTTTGATAACAATACCATCAGGCTCTTTAAAATAAAACCAATGTACGTTTTACTTCCTTTTTTATTAACCTTTTTTTGTTAAACTTTTCTTTTTCTCTGTTCTTTCTTACATTATATGAGCGATCACCACAGTAAGTATTTATAGTATCACAAAGCAACAAAACTAATAAAAAACAGCAGTGAGCCAGGAGCGAGATCATGACGGTGAATTGATAGGCACAGATGAGACAAAGACATCAGAAAAAGAAATTAAAGAGCCCACTGCGGCCCAAGGACTAGCATCCCTTCTTAAATCATCATGGTTGAACATTCTATTAATTTGTATACCCTTTGGTTGGGCTTCGCATTTTGTCTGGACGCCCACTACTACATTCGTTTTGAACTTTATTGCCATCATCCCTCTAGCTAAACTACTCGGGTTTGCGACTGAAGAAATTGCGCTAAGAACAGGAGAGGTACGTTTTTTCGATTGAATGCATATGTCTTTTCTTTTGCTTACATAATCATAGGTCATTGGTGGGCTACTCAATGCAACATTTGGAAACGCAGTAGAACTGATCATTAGCATCATATCTCTCACTCAAAATTTAGTTATTGTTGTTCAGGCAGCCATGCTTGGATCCATTCTGTCGAATCTATTGCTCATCCTTGGCATGTGCTTTCTTTGTGGTGGGTATAAGCATAAAGAACAAGTGTTTAATGCAACTGCTGCACAGACTTCTGCCTCTCTTCTCTTCATCTCGGTTGTATCGTTGCTTTTACCTGCAGCGTTTTATGGCTCAACAATTAATACTGAATCTGAAGATCGAGAAAAGACAGATATATTAGATATCTCCCGTGGTACTGCCATTATTCTGCTTATTATTTATTTTGCCTATCTTTTCTTTCAGGTAAGACAACGCTAAGCTATCTTTTGTGTTTGCCAGACAAGCTCTAATATAAAGTTATAGCTAAAAACACACAAGTCCTTGGTAAACATATGTATGTTTTTTCCTTGTTCATTTGAAACTCTAACACCATCTTTTCAAAAGTTCTTGCAAGTCCCTGTAGAAGCCTTCAAGATTGAAAGACGATCATCACTTATTGATTTACTCAATAGTGGTAGGAGCCAAAGCGGAATTGAAGAGCAAGCTTTGTCGTGCTATACAGATGAAGACGATGATGAAGAAGAATCGCCCTCTATGCCATGGTGGATGGCTATTACAGTGTAACTGATATATACACGTACGACGAATCCAAAGTATTGACTCTTTTTTTTAGACTCGTAGTCGTTACTGTACTAGTTGCCATTTCTGGAGAGTTCCTTGTGTCTGCAATTGAAAGTGTTGTTCAAGCATGGCAGATTAGTGAAACATTTGTAGGTTTGATTCTATTACCTATCGTTGCTAATGCAGCAGAGCATGTCACGGCTGTTACAGTAGCGTGGAAAAACAAGGTAAGAACTTTAAAAAATCTCCAGTCCATTCATTCATTTTTTTTTCTTTTCAAAGATGGATTTGGCACTGGGAGTTTCAGTAGGGTCAAGCATGCAAATTGCCTTACTTGTAACCCCTATAATGGTTATCATCGGTTGGGGAATTAATGTTGACATGAGTTTATTTTTTAATATATATGAAACTGCAGTCCTATTTGCATCCGTTGTCATGGTTAACTATCTCATTATGGCAAGTGTTTTCGTTGTATGCACGATAAAACCCTATTTAACTTTTTTCTCGGATAGGGTGGAAAGAGCCATTGGTTTGGAGGACTTATGCTGTGTGCTGTCTATGTGATTATTGCTATAAGCTTTTATTATTACCCAGATGCTGCAGCAGGAGGATTAGATGGACCAACGCTCAATGTGACCATTGCTCCCAGTACAGCCTAGTTTTTTTTCTCTTTTTTTAATACGTAATTTATTTAAAATAAAATAAAACACGCTTTTTAATGAACAGCAACAGCACTGATTTGAATACCGCCATAAGGCTGATCTTGTCTGACCTTGATCTTGTCCCTGGAAGCCAACAACAAAACCTCGTAGAAGCGTTTGGCAGCTTCAGATTTACTGCTGGTGGTAGGTACCAACTCAGCAAATTTGACTCCATTGAACTGTGTAAGGCCTTCGATAGTCTCAAGTGTTCTGCGAGTGCTTTCGTTGAAAGTTTGAGTGGTCTGTGTACCAAAGAAATCAATGTCAAAGCCGGTATCTTCTGCTTCAGTCTATCGAGAAAGAGTAAGAAACACATCAACAGATATTTTATGGTTCTTACTGTTTGTTCGAATCGCTCACGGTCAAAGCCTCCAGTACCAATATCAACATCATAGTCGAAGCCGCCGAAAGGTTCAAGACCTTCGCCTGCTGGGGTAGGTGCACCAAGGTATGTCTCAGGATGAGCAGCGCTCTCTGGAGCAGCAGCAAGACGCTTATGACTGATTCTGGTAAACATATCTTCCAATTCAGTACCGACTGCATTACCACCAGGGCCTCGTAAATGAATCACAGGCTTCGCCTTGGTTGCTTCAAAGAAGTGGAGGTCCTACGTTATGAAATTTAGAAACAAATTAAAAACTAGACCATATACTTTACTCTGTTGACAATAGAAGATGTATCGCTGGTGTATCTGCGAAGATCTTCTTGAGGGATTTCTGTCACCTTATCGACGACCAATCTCTTACGCTTTCGTGTTGCTGGTTCTTGAACAGCCTCGGTATCAAAGACCATTTGTTCATCAACGGGCATGATACCCACCTGCATGAGTGTATCAAGAGAAGCTTCAGCAACATCCTGAGTGGATGGAAGATCAAATCTGGTATCATGGAAATCAGCACCAATGTCATAATCCAGATTATCATTGATATCAAAGCCAAAGTCGGCTGTGTTATCGGCTAGACCTGTCTGATCGTCCAAGGTCATACGCTTTAAAGGTTCAGAAATTTCAGCAGGTTCAAAAGCGGTATCAGCAAGTCCAGGCTGATCACGACGACCGCCTTCTGTTGTAGAATCAAACCTAAGACCCATTTCGACGTCAGTAAAAAATCCACCCTCGAAACCGCTCAAAGTGATATCTTGAGAGGGGCTAAAATCCAATGAATCCAAGATAGGGTCGATTCCGTTAAGGCTAAGATAGTTTATCAGTTATCCATTTCATTATTCAGGCTGTTGATCATTTACTTTTGATTAAGAGGTACATCGGGTAACAAAATATCGAATTCGGTCAACTTGTCTTGCAAAGTGATGGCATTGACGTTAGCAACAGAGTGATGAATATCTGGCATATTGACATCCCCCTTTTTAAATGCCTAGTAATTAAATAAACAATTAAAGATTGCATAAATGCTTATGTTCTTTTGTTTTTACAAGCTTAATCTTGACAAGAGCATCGTTACAATCTTCTAAAAGGTATCTTGTTTTTCTTGAATAAATACGAACAACGCCTAGTAACAATTGACCTGAAATACGAAGAGATGGTTCTTCTTCTTGGTTTGTCTCGATGGCATCTAATAACAAATGTCTTTGTTTTAGATTGTTTTTTAAACGATCTGTATATAAAAATACCAATGGTCTTTTCAATGTTTGTTTGTAAGAATTGAGATTTAGACAATTTTCTCTCCCAATGAGAAGCTAACCAAACACGAGCCAATGGCCCTTGTCTTGTCAATTGATCTGTTAACATACTTCTTTTAAAAAAAAGGAAACTTTGCTGCCACGAACTTTTTTACTAAGCGCGTTGCTACTTCATCGCGCAGAGACCGCGTCACAGCTCGATTCTAATTGGCTAATGCAGCAGGTACATTCACGTAATAAAAAAATCACTTCGGCATTTTGAAATATAAAGTTTTCCAATTTGCGTAAAGATTATTGAGTCTCAATGAAGCAACATCACAATATATAATAATCTGGTAGAAATTTTACAGTCTATGAAGAGTATTTATAAAAGTATCTCAGCAAAGGGACTACGTAGTATAAGCTTTTTCTTTTCATTATAATTTTGACTATGGCATTAACCCTTGTTTATGATATTTTATTTCCAAGCTGAATGTTACTATGAATTCTTTCAGGATACTCTTAAATCACTAAAAAAAAAAGCAAGTGTGTTCAATTTGAGGCATTTATTAAACATTTGATCTCTATTACGACCAAACAGTTCATTACGATTCATGCTTTACTACGCAACGCTTGAATACTATTATGGAAATCATCAAGCTAATAGTGTTATATGCTGAATTTTCTTTTTCCTTTTGAAGAGATGAAATGAAGCCAACCAAAAGGCCTCGCTTATTTGTTACACAACCAAAACATGGATCAGGTAACTTCTTTTGGCATATTTCTCCAAGTTTCTTTTCGAGTGCCACTTTAGTAAACTAGGGACAGCTTTTCCCATGATTGAATGGGTCTAAAAACACGAAATATGAATGCTTAAGTTGAAACAATAATTTGACTAGGACTAGTTCGCTATAGGTTTTATTTTCATAAAGAAAAGAGTAGCGACCATTTATGTATAATCAGTTGATAATGATTGGTACGACGAACAATAACTTTATCTCTTCTTTGTTGACAGATTAAAAGTAAAAAAGTTCTTTTTAAGATACGTGGGAACTGCTTATCCTCCGGATCGAATCATTAAAAAGAGGCTGTCTTTATAAAGAAAGCATAGCGTCAGATGACTTGAAACCTTAAACATTTCCTAATTAGTAGAAAATACGGTGATAGAGTTTGAATGAATACAAAGATTCCTATGGTAACAGCAAATAGGATTGTGTCGGACACATAAATTGGGATATTGTTGTCCTCCACATATCGAACAAATCTAATAAAGCAACAAAGTAAAAAGTAGAACTAGACTTTTGAGCAATATAAATCAATATAGATACAGTTGCAACATAGCAACGATAAGCTATGCAAATATTTTATTGCTTTATCTTTTATCAAATATGACTGATACGGTAATCTGAGTTTAAACGGGAAATCTATGTGTTGTGTGAACTTTTTCTTGTTCTAAACCTTATCCAGATCATTAATTTACTATAAAATGCAAATACGAATGGGCCCTTTTTATATTCCACACTTCTTTTTTTTTTAAAAAAAATGATCACTGAAAAAACACAAGATGATCGCTCATCTATCTTTTCTAACAAAGAGGAAACAAAGATAGAGCATCTTACTGAAGCTGATGATAGAATATCAGCAAGCTCATTGGAAAGCCAACAGCCTAAGCTAAAGCGATCCCTCAAGGCTCGTCACTTAGCTGTAAGTTAATGTATATACTAATATGATGTATCTAACACACATTTATATTCCAATAGATGATTTCGATAGGTGGTGTCATAGGTCAAGGCCTATTCCTCTCTTCTGGTGCAAATCTGAACGCAGCTGGTACATGAATAATCTTTCTTAATTGTTGACCATTGTGTTTACTGAAAGCAACAATATAGGTCCTGCAGGTGCTCTCATTGCCTACGGCATCATTGGCTTCATCGTATATTGGGTTACTTACTCTCTAGGTGAAATGGCTACTTATATCCCTGTCTCCGGTTCTTTTACTATCTTCTGCCGTCGATTTGTTGACAGCTCATTTGGTGCTACTATTGGTTATAACTATTGGGCTTGCTGGGCCATCATTGTGGCAAGTGAACTGACAGCCATTCCACTTATTATGAGCTTCTGGACCGACAAAGTTCCATCTTGGGCATGTAAATATACTCCATCTAGTTATTGTATTATTTTACTAACTGTGACTATATAGGGTCCGGCATATGGCTGATCATTATCTTCGTTTTGAATATGTTTGGTGCTCGTAGCTACGCCGAAGCTGAATATATTTTCAGTGTGGTATGGATTCCTTTTTATAGCATCAAATAACGAAATCATTGATAAATATATAATAGATAAAAATTCTAGCCGTCCTTATCTTCATTATCGTCGGATGTGTTACCTCTGGTGGTTTAATAGGGTAAGATAATGTTTATTTAGTGCGATATCATTCCGACTAACTAATGATTCAATAGAAATACATCGCCTCATGAAGTTTATGGTTTCAAATATTGGAAAGACCCTGGAGCTTTTTCAAACGGTGCTCTTGGTGTTGTAAATGCATTTGTATTGGCTTCATTCAGTATGCAAGGTACAGAAATTGTTGGCATCACTGCTGGTGAATGCGAAAATCCTGTGAAGGTATTTATTGTATTACAAAGTTTGTCTTTAATTGCTCACCACGCATTATTATTTTGTAGCAAGTACCTCGCGCAATTAAAAATGTATTCTGGCGTATTCTTATTTTCTATTTGGGGTCAGGTATGTGCATAGATAAAATAAACTACCTATGTTATTTACTCTTACTATTATCTAGTCTTTGTCATGGGTATGCTCATCCGGTATGACGACCCTCGTAATCTTAGTGAGTCAAGTAGTGTTACCGTCTCTCCCTTTACAATCGTCTTTGAATTGGCTGGTTTAAACAGCGTGGCTCATGTCATGAACGCTGTTATCTTGATAACAGTCTTATCTTGTGCCAACAGTGGAATGTATGTCAGCTCTCGTATGCTCTGTGCACTGGCAAATGAAGGTATTGCCCATAAGAAGCTTGGTATGTTACACTTAGAGTACACTGGGAGAGATCTTACCAACCTTATCTGACTTTCCATATATAGCACACATCTCTAGTCGTGGTGTTCCCATATACTCTCTTATCTGTACTGCTCTTGTATGTCTTGTGACCTTTGCTACTTCATTTATCCCAGGAAAGGCCCTCTTCATTGTCCTCACATCACTCTCTGGTGTTGCGGGTTTCGTCACTTGGGGAGGTATTTGCTTTGCCCACTATCGATTCCGTAAAGCTCTCAAAGTCCAAAACCGCAGCATATCTGAACTACCTATCAGAACGCCTTTTCACCCATTTGGTGATATCTTCGGTATGATCGCCTGTGTAGTGATCTCTCTTATGGCCGGATACTCTTATTTTGTTCCTCCAAGCGCTACTGGATTAATAGGTAACTATGCTGGTCTTATCCTCTGTGCTATTGGATATATTGTTACCAAGCTCTGGACCAAGTCTAAGATGGTCCCGTTAGACAAGATTGATTTAGATACTGGTAAAGCTGATATCATGTTTACGGAAGAAGATAGAGATGAAATCACGGGACCATGGTATACTCGTGCTTGGAAGCGCTTTGTTAATATTTTCACCTAAGAAATGTATTTATAATTATGTACTTATACCTTATTTTTTAATAAATAAAAAATATTCGTTATTTTCTCTATGGTTATGCAGCTATTCTGTATCACACGATGCATTATGCAAACATTCAAACGGAGATCATTTATTACTGTATACCTGTCATCACCTTCATTATATATATATTTTTTTTCAATTGAAAAGGGTACTTTCACTTAGCATATGCTCACTTGTGTATTAAACCATATCTAATCACTTATTAAAGCCTTGTAAAAATAAAAAGAGAGTTAATGTTCAACATTGCACCCTACATTTCAAAAGTAATCTTCATTACTCAGATCACCAAAATAAGCAGATGCTAAATCATTCTAACATAGTATGTAAGAGCCCTTCATGCCAATGATGAAGGTGTAAAGGTACCGTACAGTCACACCCAGTTTGGAGTTGTCCTAATGGTGGATATTGTCGGTAAGTTGAATAAACTACATAACCTAACAGAGACTCATGCTCTAATAGGATTCAGTTCTGTAAGAATATATCTTTTCAATTGATATCCTGCTTATATATCTCGATAGTTGACAACTATGGCACAAGAAAAAGGCGATTCAGGCGCTGAGGCCATTGCCATGGAGATCGGTGCATATATGGGAGAGGTAATTGCATGCTTAGTCTAACGTAATTTTTTAACTAATTTTAATAAAAAAGTGTATTCAAGTCATTGAGTTTTATGGAGGCGATGTAGTCAAGGTAAAAACGAATAGAATTGCTGGAATTTTTGTATATTTAAAAGCCATATGAAAAGTTTCTAGGGGACGCTGTATTAGTTTGCTTTCAGAATATACAAAGACCCAAAAAACAAACTTCGGATAACAGTACCTCCATGCCAAGAGAAGACAGTGAAATGACACAGCGACAAAATAACATTTTGATAAGGAAAGCTGTAGAATGTGGCTTACAACTCCTTGCGAGATTGTCCCATTATAGAGTATACTTGACCGCTGAAGAAAGATCAAAACATAGAGTAGCAACCTCTGAAGATAACGAAGGATCTATAGGTCCTTCATTGTTCGACTGTATGAATCCAATGGAAGATAGAAACAGCGACGAGCAGTCAGGATCTGTATCAGATACGCTTATAACGAACCCTGATATCACACCAAGTGCCAATGAGGACGAATCACATTATTTTATGAATGACTGGTTGAATATACTGATGCCTAAGAAGCGTCGAAAACAAAAAAAGCATAATTGTGATAGAAGGCTAAGTGCATCCACAACTGAAGGTTCCATACATCAACATAATACGAAAAATTCGATTGACCTAGAACTACATATGGCACTATCGTGTGGAGACGTTGTCAACATTGTTTTGGGAGATACCGATGCAAAGGAGCCTTATACATCAGATTATGAAAGCCCCTACACTTTAAACAGTCGCAGTATATCGTATGCAGGAGAACAGCCTATAGAAAACGAACCTATTGAGTGCTGTGGAAGATTAGAGTACGCTATAGGAGGAGAAGTAGTAGAATTACTGGATGAGGCTCTGTCTATTGCAAAAGCTGGCGAGATGTGTGTCACTCCAGCTGTATACGAAATCATTCGGTCACAGGGACTAAGCTTAACCTTTGAAAGCAGACGTCAGTTTTATGTGATAAGCAATATAGTTGATTCAGCATCCGCACCAAGAAATGTCACCTTTACCTATGCTCAGCCCTATAAACACACAAACGGGCCAATTCATAGAAAAAATAACCCTACAAGCAATAAAAATAACCTAGAGTATTTAAACGCTCTACCTGGTATACGAATGCAAGGATCCAAGCTAAACATAGAGCCACTTGTTCCACGAGTGAGAAATGCATCTTATATGAACATACCAGCCAATCGAAACGCATTTTACTATAAATACTTGAATCAAAGCGCACTGTATCGTATGCGAAACAGTATTGGTGGAAATATACCTGCTCAATTTCGCGATGCGACCATTATGTTTATCAGTTTAGGTAAGGCAAATGTGGCAACCAAGAAAGGCCTTGAAAAGACACAAGAAGCCGTTACAATCATCATTAAGGCCCTGGTAAAATACGAAGGTATGCTTCAACAATTTGCTATTGACGATAAAGGTATGATACTACTTATCCAATAATGCTCCATGTATTTATTGTTTTATAGGTGCTACTGTATTATCTGTCTTTGGTCTTCCTCCTTTATCACATGAACGAGAAGCTGTATTCGCAGCCAAGGCAGCATTAGAAATACGAGAATCCTTGCTGAGATGCGAATATGAAGATTTTGCGATTTCACTATCTACAGGAACTATATTTACTGCTGTCCTTCCAAGGGAGTGCCCTTACAGGCAAGATGCTGGCATAGCGGGCGACACTATTGTAATTGCTGTGCGTATGCTCAAGTTTTTGTTTTCAAAACAAAACGTCGTATGTGATCAGGCGACCAAGAAACAAATTGGAGGCCTCTGCGAATTTGAAGATTTAGGAGAAAATCTAGTAAAAGGCAAAACAAAGCCTTTTCAAATGTATAGGATACAAGAGTTTACTCCCCCTGAACGTGACAAGCGCATATCTCTATTGAGCATTGAAAAACCAAATGGATTCATAGGCTATAAATCAGAATTAGCTAAATCAACTGCCTTCATTGACAGTTGGTATGAAGCACCTGATCATCACGTCTTGGTGATTTCTGGGCCGTCTGGTACTGGAAAAAGTTTTCTCTGCAACAAGTTGCATAAAATGATGACATCCCATGGGGTACTAAGCTGGTAAGAGTAAATCAACTAATATTGCTGTATGTGCTAATCTGTTCTTGTTTGAACTATGCGTAGCTGGTCGTCGTCTACTGAAGGTAATATATATATATATATATATATTGGATTACATTATTAAAGCTAAAAGCAAAATATAGTTGAGAAGGGGAGTAAATACTATTTATTGAGAAATCTGATTATGGCTCTCTTGGATATCATTATCTCTGATAGAATTCCTCAGCGATCGGCACTCAAATATGAATCCAATAGCAGCTATAGTAGTAGTAACAACAGCTTTACGTCTCCCATGAACAGCTATCCACAAGTAAACTCAGAAGGCTCAACTGATTCTTCACCCTCACGTGTGTCATCCAACTTTATTAGAAGCCATGGTTTTTTTAGGCGCTTAAATTCACGCGCATCCGTACCAGCCTCCTCCTGCGTTTCTCATCCTAATTACACCGAAAGTAACAATGAAGTCGTAGAATTAATACGTCACTGTTTGGAAAAATGCGGAGAGGAAGAGGGATATATACCACTTTTTAAAGCAGTTCTTCCTGGTCTGAACGACATTGAGGAAAATCGATACACACGGTTGTTGGACGGTAGAGCACGAGATATATTGTTAACTGGTGTCATTACTCGAATCACGCACTATGTTTCAAAACATATTGGACTGGTATTTATTTGTGATGATGTTCAGTGTAAGCGAAAAATCTGAAGCAATGTAAATAAATATCTAATAGTATGGCGAAAGGGGCCGACACTGCTTCATTAACTATATTGCAAAATATACACGAACACTGTCAACGAATAATGCTACTTATGGCAACTCGTCCTCTCAGAGATTACAATTTGACGTTTCTCGATGTGTACAAGCTTGTCGGCTCTTATGAAGAAATACAACTAAATGGGCTCTCTAAAGATGAAATTGGCGAAATCATCCTTCAAAGTTTCGATGCTGGTGTCAGTAAAGTTAGCCCGATTATTGTTAACGTTGT
>NW_019671916.1:1595961-1605754 GCF_002708625.1 Rhizopus microsporus ATCC 52813 | reverse complement strand
AAAAAAAAAGTCATACGGTTGTTTTATAACAATCTTATAGAAACGTACTGGAGGCAATCCTTTATATGTTAAGTAAGCGTTAAAGGCGAAGACTTTGAAGATAGACATACTGATCCATCATCTAGGAATATGGCTATAATTTTGAAGGATTTTAACCATGTCACCGTCGTTCAAGGGGAATTGGTACCAAGTGGAAATTCTTTTGACTTGGAGGATCTCCTTGGGAACTTTGATTATAAGAGAATTATAAAAATGCAATTTGATCGTCTTGATCCAAGCTTCCAAGAATTTTTAACTGTAAGATAAATTTATTTATTCATATTTCTATTTTTAAAAAATCCATTAACGTTTCATTTATCATTCAGGTTGCCTCATGTCTAGATCAATTCTTCACTGTACATGAGGTCGGAGCAGTGATAAAACCAACTAATTTTATATTTACCAACAGAAATTCTGAAATAATACAGCAGCAAATTGCAGCATTTGACGTCTATCATTTTTTAAAAGAAGTAGACAATGGAAATGCACAAGAGAACACCATTCTTTCATATATGTTTACACATATCACAATACCTCAAAGTATCTATGATATGGTTTCTTATGAAACAAGGATATCACTCCACCGCTCATTAGCAAAATACTATGAATCTCAACTCAGTCGTGAAAATTATCCAGAGATTTTACCTAAAATTACTCGACATTACCTGCAAACAGACGCTATAGGAAAACAGCTCTACTACTTAGAAGGCTTAGCGGAACAGAACATGCAAAACTATCTGTTGCCAGAAGCAACCAACAATTTGCAGAAAATCGTGAAAATTTTGGAAGAAAATAAACTCACAGAGCAGTTTGGAGATATGCATCTAAGTGATGTATACCGACGTTTAGGTATCTGCTATACTATGAGGACAAAACTTCCAGAAGGCGAGCGTTTTCTGCATAAGGCGTTAGATATCCTAGGAGAGCCATGGCCATCATCCCAACCTCAATTCTTGTATAAACTTTGGCTAAACAGATTTGTTCAGTACTGTCACAGACACCTTTTCTTTAGGCATCGCAGTACCTCATCACAAAAAGAGCGTATGCGCCGTTTAGTTGAAATTATGGAAAATCTATACAACATATATTATTATACCGGAAATGGAAAAGGTTGCATGTATGCCTGCTTGGTTGGCTTAAATGCATGTGAAGATATTGGAGATAGTGGACCTAATTATAGCTTATTTCTTGCTAGAAATGCTTTATTATTTTGGCTTAGTGATCAGAAGCAACACAGCATCTTCTACATTTCTAAAGCCTTAAAGTTAATGAACACAGCAAAACTAAATACTGACACCCTTTCGATTTGTGCATTCTTATGTTTTGCGGCTGGGAAGTTCAGCAACGCTAGAGACTTATTGTATCAAGTAATAGAAGATGCAAGAACTCTTGGAATAGTAACAGATTGTCAAACTTTTTACGTCTCTGTTGGTCTGATTGTGACTATGAGAATATTTGAAGGCACATTTGATAAGTCTTCAGTTGACATGGCTATGTTAAAGCAAATGGCTGATACAGTACACGCTAATGGCGATTTTGAAGCAGAAATCTGGCTGAGCGTCTACAATGTCAGCAACGCTCTAGTTATGGATCGTATGGCCGATTGCGTACCTTATGTAGCCTTACTAGAAGCATATACTCAAAATGCTGCTAGTTATAATAGAATTGCTATTCATGGTACTTTGCTTTGCTATTATGCTAGAAATCATGTATACGACTTGGCAAAGCGACATGTTCAAAAGCTAATTAATGTGCTGCCTTCACTGACCATTACATGTAAGCCTGAAAACATCACATAGCTGACAAGTACTAAATTCTCCTAGCAAACATTTTCCCAATTTTTGGCCTAATTTTTGCAACAATGGGCCTTTATTCAATGATGGAAGATGGTCAAATGGACCTTGTAACTGATGGAAACATTAAGAATTATGAAAAATTTATTCTCGGCCTCTCAAGGCTGAATCGAGCATTTCAATTAGTAAAGTTTTGGGAATTTACCCAACCTTGCCTCTATTTAGCAAGAGCGCTCCCATATATAGCTACAAGGCGAATAGTAGAAGGATACCTAGTAAGATTAAACATAGGTTCTGTATTGTGGTCGTAACAGCCTTCTAACACAATTAATATTAGGTGCTCCGCCATGGTGTATTTGAAATGCATTTTATTCACGAAATTAGATTTCTAAAAGCGTATTATTGGGCAAATCTGGGTAAATTTGCATTTACTCCTGAAGATCGACTGGAGTGGACAGGAAGGGCCATAAAGGACTTTAATATGTTAGGCGTACCTGTTGACGTTTATTGTAATCCAGACCCTGCAAACCTTCATTATCATGGATTCCCTGCAGACCTACGTTATTCTGGCGCAGCTAGCTCAGAAGAAAAAAATGACAACTCTATCAGAAATTCATCAATCGCTCAAGCATCAAATAGCCCAAAAGTACATGTTCAAGCTGATTTAGCATAATATACTAAATGGTTGTAATCATTGATGAGCTACGAAATTATACATTCAAAAACGACCTCCCCCTTTTTTTAACGCCATAGGATATATTCATAGTAGGCGCTATGGTTTATATATACATAACTCCTCCGCTACTGTTTTATTAAAAATAAATTTCAGAAAGAGGATAAAATTATAACGTGTATGAAAAAAATAGTTGGCGCATATTAAAAAAAAGCATTTACGCAAAGGTTAAAAATAAAATGCGCGCAAAAGGAGACGACATACAAATGAGAGTAATAAGTACCAAGGAGAGAATATAAAGAGTTATACAGTTAGTTATGTAAGAAAATTATTACATCCATACAACTTACCCCGAAGGCATCTAGATGTGTCCTAGCAATAACTTTGACAGAGAATTATGGTCCACCCTTCTTCGACGTCTTGTAGGAGCAACAGCAACCCGGCGAAACCTATGAGGAACCATACCATTATGTCGAAGCCCACGAAGGATGTGCATGTAGTTGATGCAAGCAGCAATATCCCTGTTCCATAAGCGATATCTATCTGGAGCTGCCATGGCGAGCCTACAGTATAGATTGGTACATCTGCAGGTAATGTTCAATCAGTATAAAGTTATCCAAGTGGTTCATGTATTATTACCTTAAAAGACCATGACAGACAATCGTAGTTCTAAAGTCCATGTCTGTACACTCCCACCTATGAATCCAGTTAAAACGCTCCTGAATTTTTTCTTCACTGTTCCTATCTACAGGCTGAAATTGGGCTTTTTTGAGTGACAAGCTACATTCAGTTCTTACAAAATTGTAGATAGTGCTTTTAGAGACCTTGAGATCCTGAAGCTTTTGAAGTAGTCGCTCCATGACTTGCTCCAAGACGGCTGAAGGACTCTCATCTATATACTCCAAGATCACTTGCTTGTGTTCTTCATGAAGTATACGCGAGCGACCGATTTTCTTATGCTTTATAAAAATACTAGCAGGATCTGTTTTGTACATTTGAGCCCATCTTTGAGTTGTGCGAACATGAATACATAATTGTTTTGCAGCAGCTGAAGCACTTATAACTTTCTCAAACGTCAGTTTAAAGAATCCAACTTTGTCTTGATCCGTATAGAGTGTGTACGCTCGCTTACTCGACGCCTCCTTCATACAAACATCTACATCATGTTTTGCATCTTCATCTGCCACAGAGCCTACATCGAAATTATTCTCCTGAGGCTGATTATGCAAATACTGAGTGTGTGAGCTAACTGTTTCTAAAGCATATCGCTCCTCATCAATGGTGTAGTCCATAGGCTCAGGTCTACCGTATCCATCAACTGCATTACCGTGCCCGTCTTCATAGAAAATTTGAAAGCTCATATTGTAATACTTAGTTTTTAATGAGAAAGAGAGTAAAAAAAAAAAAGAGAGAGAGAACTGGTGGTGCTTTCATGCTTAATGTATTCATATTTTGGACGGCAAAGCTTCTACATATACGACATTTAATTTGTCAGCAAGCGAAATCAACCAATGGTTAACGTGACGTTAGAATTTAGCAAGCGCGAATTTTACTCTTGGCATCAGTGTCAATAATTTTTAGAAATACTGTATAAGCATCGAGTCCATTTGCTGTCTCCAGATGAACCACCGACTTATGATACCCGAAACAATTTCTGATCCATTATCCTTCCTTTTGGACATGCTACCTATGAAGAGACCACACTCCTTTCAAACCGCTTTCTCATGGATCATCCGTTGGCCAGCTATCTGCGCTCTTCTTTTTGAGCTTGACTACCTCCATCACCAAAAGCGTCCGCCTTCTCCGCCCCCTCACTAGTGTATCTTACACCTGGTCCAACATCATTTCTTCCATAACTTTTTTATCCTTGATCCCGTAAGGGTTTTTTTAGTTACCAGTTCTTTATTCTCTTTTGACCTGCCTCGGGCGAAGAAGATATATTATTATCGTGCGCTCACTTGAGGCTTTAATTGTAAATAAAAATCTGTTTAACCGTATAAGCATCGAGGGGGTCTATGCTCCTAGCTCAATGGTCGAAAATCTATGATTTGAAGCTAAAGTCTTGCGTTCGAATCCCACAGAATCGCTTCCAGTAGCTTGCTCTTGAGGATTTTAATGCCGCTCTGTATGGCTCTCGGTTGTTGGCCGTTGGAAATAAACAAATTATGAATAATTGCGGCACCCGCCCAGGTTGAAATAAGCATGAACCCTAACACCACCTGTACCTTCTCACCCCCACCACATTATACACCCCACTTTATTGAACTTGTCCGGGCAATTTCAGTATAAAATACTACGTGCCCACTTGGGTTTAACAAAAGATTGTTTAACCGTATAACAATTCCAACTCAATGTTACATAAAATACCTATATATTTTAAATTTCTATTTTAACATAAATAGAATCCGTTGAAAGAAGCCAAAAAAAAAAAAGAATTATATATACTTTATGAATTATGTATCAACACATTTGAATCAGGATACGCGTTTCACTGATAAAATTTGCAGAGAATAATTAGCATTTTTACAAAAAATGAAAATAAAACCGTTGCTGTCGCGCTTCAGGTTCTCTTATATTTTTCATAAACCGAAATAAAACTTGGTTCTAGCCCACTTTGTCTTTGTTTTCTTTATATTTTAAAATGATCATTTCTATTAACTAAGTCAACTATGTTTTACCTATTTGAAGTTTACTTCTTTTGGCAAATGGCTGTTTTACCGATATCCTGAAATTTAATAGTTGAAGTATTACAGCTATGTAAAATAAAAGGTTTTTATTATGGCCAAGTGTTTAGAGAATTTACATTAACTGCCAAAACAATAGTATATGAAATTAGGTTCTCCAAAAGTTGCTATAATAATAAATAGGCAGAGTGAAACCACGATGAAGTGTAAGTGCTCCAAGGGGCTTTTTGCTAATGTGATGTAAACATATGTTTTAAAAGATAGAATATATGAAAGGCTTCAGAAATAACATAGAAGAAGCGAAGCTTTGAGAATGAGAAAGTACATGTAGGATACTTGTATGTTTTTAAATTTTAGTAATCAAGTAAGAATCTTGCATTTATTTTTTTATAATCCTCCATTAATTGGCATTTCTTCAATATTGAAACTTTTCCATAAACTGATTATTCCCATTTATCTTATGTCGTTCCTAAAACCCTGCTTCATTTTTATAAAAAAAAAATACACTTTTATAAGAGTGGCGAAAAAAGATAAGCGTTAAAGTGAAAATACTGTAGACAATATCTAGCTTGCTTCAACATGATAAATGATAGCAAAATATTATGCGACGCATAATAAAGCCTCTATTCAAAGCGCATTTTGCGCAAACATAGCAGCGTAAGAAATTGCTTCTTGTAGATGCCTATGTTTAGAGACTAATTTATAAGTGCGTTCTTATAAAGTAACAACTCGTGATTTTGATAGCCCAATAAAGTAAACTGAATGAAATAAACGTGAAAAAATGACATAAAGGTAACATAAATGGTGTTTAGAATACTTTAAAAGAGAGTATATCGAAAAGCATAAATAGAAAGTAAAAAATTGAAATGCAAGTTACAGAAATTATATGCATGAATGTTATTCAAACAGTAAAAACAAAAAAATAATGCTATTTTTTGAAAATTAAGTGGCTTAATTAGTTATAGGCAAGAAGTTTATTAGACTTTACGGTTAAGTGTGTATTTGGAATAATGATTGACAATAATATATCTTAATTTATATTAATAAGCAGCCATCATATCTTACTAAGATCAATTGAATAATTTGTCAAGAAAAAAAAAAAGAGATAAAACAACAAGATCAAACACTTACATAGCAGATGAAATTCTGTTTTATTTTATGAGAATGGCGTTGACCTTTACACTTTTGGTTTCTTTTTCTGTTTACGAGCTGCTTTTTTACTGCTCCAGGTATTTTAAAAAATAGAGAAATTTCACTTTAAAGTTCATATATAATGTATACGAGATTCACCCTCAAGGATGCTGTGAAAATGTCAAAAGTAAAAACAAGGAAACACAGTAAGACCGAATTAATTCTTTCATTGATAAAGAGAAGTTCTTGTTTATACTTTAAGTTTGCTGCATGATTATAGTTGATAGTTGTTCTTGAGTAAGGTGGCTTAATTACATTTTTTCCTAGCTTTACTACTATGACATTCGAATCAAGAGATGACGTAATGTAATGTATATAACTTCTGTTAGTGTGAGGTTAATTGTCTTAGCTTTAATAGGCGTCAATTATGCTCGGATGCGATAGACGCTACAATATGATTACTTTTGTGTAAGATAAGCCTGTTATAGCTTGGATAGAGAGTTAAAGTACGTAAAGAGCTTAAAGCCTAATGACTCGTTTAACTTAAAGTTAGCATTTGCTTTATAGGCTTAAGCTGGCTTTTGGTTTAAAAGAGTAATGTAATAGAGGTAAATGCTGTAATATTAAGTAGTGTGGTCACCAGGCTTTATTAATACAAGATCAAACATAATTGAAATAAAAGACAGGAAAAAATTGTAAAAGCTTTTATAAATAATAAGACGAGGATAAGATTTTTATTGTTATATTTACCAAAAGTTGATAGAGATACCTTTAAAAAAAACCCCAAATATGGATTTATTTAATAAAACGTTAAGTTTCAGAGTGATAATGCAAAATTGTAATGTAAATGGAAAATAGCAGAGGTTCGATCTTCTACTGTCTTTGTAAGCTAATAGTATAATTCCTGTGCTGAAAAAAGTCTTTATTAAAATGAAAATTGCTATAAGCTAGACATAATATAGAATAAACTGTGCTATAAAGCTTGAGCAGCATCATCCATTAGGACAAGGTTTACCCATGATCCGCCATTGAATTATGTAATAAGGAATAAATACTCTTCATATGATTTAATTATATTAGAAGCCCTTGTTATGTAATGGTTTATAAGACATATGACAAAGACAAAAGAAGTACTCTTTGAGACTAATCTTTATTCTGAGATCAAGACAGAAAGAACATACAATTAAATAAAGGATCTACTATTTATAGTTGCAATCAAACGGCTGGTAAGCCGCTATTCTAAGCGTGGATTATAATTACTGAGGATGTGATTGACTAACGGTTCCTGAATTCATAAAGAAAACTTTTAATTCGTTCCTGACACTGATCTTATTGTTCATTTCATGATCTGGGTTATGTTACTGCTTTTACTGTGAGAAGGATCATCTTTTAAAGAAGTGTATCCTTTTATATAAGGAAGTACTGATTCATATTTAAAGGAGAGATTCTATTTAATTTGACTTATCACTAAAAGTGTGTATGCGTAACCTTATAATGTATGAATTCACTCTATTCATACTAATTACAATTGTTTATCTCAATGTCAATCCTTAAGCAGACATTATTCTACGACAGCCCTAGCTTGAATAAGTCCAATGATTAACATTAAGTTGCATTGAGATATAAAGAGAACCTAATGATCTACAGGCTCTAAAATAGAGCTTTTCTTCATTTATGATAATATAAGCACTCATACTATGTTATTCTATAAAAAGACGTAATGGTTCCTCGGATCAGTATCTCTCCTTACTGTCTAGGTTTCATATCTATCTTTAACAAATGGCCAGACACATGATGATGTATCGACTGAATTAACAAAGCACCTTCTTATTAAATGAAACTTTAGATAATACATATCTACGAGAGGTCGCGTTATTCTCAGCATCCACAGTTTAGTCATTATCTATATATCGTGAATTACACTTCATAAGACGTGATCTTGGTTGTTATCAGTCTTTTCTTTATTATTTCGAACTTGTACTACAATAAAAGACAATAAAATAATTGAAATAAAAAAATATTTGATCTTCATCTTCTTTTCGTTCGACCTTGTAACTACGCACCTGGGTATACTTCCGTCGTTCTTGCTGTCAATGAATGAGTCATCAAGCCAACAAGCAAATGAGCAGCCTCCGGCATGGGCCATACAGCTCATGCAACGTCTTTCCGTTATGGAATCTACCATGGCTTCTAATCCTCTGTTTCAGGCAGACCCTAACGTTACTATTCGTGCCCCTGGTTCTGATTTCATCCCTTCAGAACCTATGCTTGAACAATGCCCCTACATTCAGGAAGACTTTTTCAAAAGTCCACTTCCGGAAGCGGACCGTCGACGCTTTCTCTTCGAGTGTCCTAAGAACTCTCTTCGTAATTATGACCCTCCGAAGCTTAATAAAGTTCGTTTGTCTTCTACTGCTAAACAGCACGACACGCAACTCTACAACATCCAGTATCGCCTGTCCGATATCACTCGCCCTTTGGATTGGTACACCTACCAGCTTTTGCACGGCAATTGAGACCTTCCCACTCTTCAACAACAGTCTTTGGATATGGTCCTCGCTATTCACGAACTTTTATCCGATCTTGCTTCCCATATTACAACTCAGCGTACAGATAACATGTTTCGTGGCATCTCAAGCCAACTTGACGCTCCTTCCACTGACAACAATTACCTGCTTGATCCCAAAGAAATGGTCGATCACATCAAGCTCCAGCAAAGCGTGCAGCAAGCCACCACGCGCAGACGCAACAACAATAGGCCCCGACCTAAACGTAACGACAATCATGACACCATCAGTACAACATCTAATCAACCTGTTATCTCACGTAACACTACCGATCTCCCAGCTCCCCAATCGTCCCAGATTCCCCAATCCAAGACGGTTTTTCAACAGCGCCAATTACCAAGGAAGCAGAATTGAGATTAGTAGGTGGTCGCTTGTCCTCCTACTCCTCAATTTGGCCTTCCTCTCTCCAACAATCATTTAAGCTCATGGTTTATCAATCTTATCCAACACGGTTACCGCGTTCCTTTAACATCATATCCACCACTCGTTTCACCAACTCTTCAACATCAACACAATCACCCTCAGTCAGCAATCAACGTTATAGACAACGAGACCCAAACGCTCCTACAGAAGCAGGCAATAGAACCTGCGCCGCTAGGATCAGCCGGCTTCCATTCTCAGCTCTTCGTCATCCCCAAAAAGGATGGAGGCTTGCGCCCAGTACTCAACCTTCGACACCTCAACAGCTACTTACCACAACAACGTTTCAAGATGGAAACCATGTCAACCATTACTCGCCTCCTACAGCCACACGACTTCCTCATGTCTATCGACCTACAAGACGCCTTCCACCACATTTTGATCCATCCCTCTTCTCGACCCCTGCTACGCTTCCGATGGAAACAGCAAACATACCAGTACCGCGTTCTGCCATTTGGGCTAAGGCTCTCGCCGCTGATGTTCACG
>NW_019671916.1:1591093-1593146 GCF_002708625.1 Rhizopus microsporus ATCC 52813 | reverse complement strand
AGACTGTCGCACTGCTCACCCTTTGTTCCCAACAATAAAATTGAATAAGCTCCTCCGCTCCCTACAGAACCACAACACACCCATCGCTGCCGAACGTATCTCTAAGTACATCAAGCAGATAATGACCAAGGTTGGTAGATCCGCTCAAGCTCCTGTACCTAAGGCTCGTGGACTAGCTGCCACTCTTGCGGCACAAGCGGGCGTCTCCGTTGACAACATTGTCGCCCATGGCTCCTGGTCTTCCCGCGATATCTTTGAACACCATTATCGTCTGTCCTCAGCTACTTCTACAAATTTTAGTGTATCTACTCTGGATCAACAACCAAGATCACGTCTTACGAAGTGTAATGTTATGTAAACACGAATATATGAAGCGTTGAACACATTACACGAGTAAGTGATCTTGGTTGTTCCCACCCTCCTCGTCCCTTTCTTGTCTCTGCTTTGTTTCCCGGTCTCATTCAAGAAGATGAAGATCAAGTATTTTTTTATTTCAATTATTTTATTGTCTTTTATTGTAGCACAAGTTCGAAATAATAAAGAAAAGACTGATAACAACCAAGATCACTTACTCGTGTAATGTGTTCAACACTTCATATATTCGTGTTTACATAACATTAACCAATGAGCAGTATTAACTCGATAAAAGATCTCCTCAAAAGTCGTGCATCTAAAAAAGTATAAATAGAGTCCTTTATTCCATGTAATTTGTTCTTCATCTAACTTTCTCCTAATGAAGCATTTCAAAATATTTCCTTGTTTGTTTTATCTGTTGAGAGAGTTACCCTATCACAAAAATATGTGTGCATTTATATTCCCCCTGGTCGCTGTTGTAACTAAGGATCATTTAACGGAACAATAAATCGGATTTTAAACCAAATGTAACGACGATAATATTTTAGTTATACGTCATAACAAAAGTAAAATTAGTATTTGCATCTTTATGCTGTCTTTTGTTCAAGAACTGTTTTTGTAGGCTACAAGAGTATCTGGCTTGCTTTAAGTCAAAAAAAATTATTTATACTTAATTATTCAAGTGGTATCATATCTTGCATGATTAATTAGCCTAAGGTAATATAAAAGGATACAGAAAAGTTTCTAAGAAAAAAAATATTGTGGCTCCAAGTAATTTAATATCCTATTAAATGCAACAATGGAAGAGAGGAGAAAAGAGGGTTATTTATGTTGATATTTTTAGTTTATGACTTTGGCAAGTTTAAAAAATTTAAGATTGGTTCGAAATAAAAAGAATAAAGCAGAGTAATAATTGATTATTGTATTTCGCGTTAATGACCACTAGATCCTGATTATATATGATGAAAGATGATAAGTTTGTATTGAAAAGTAAAAAGAAAAGAAAGTTTAAAAAATCTTTATTACGAGAAGGTTCTGTAAGAAAATCAACGTGAGGTGATTATTTTGACCTTTATTTCAAAAACAATATTGGATTATTATATGAATAAATATAAGTAAAAAAAATCGCACTGTGATGATATTGTACTTCTCAACAGTGTTAGCCATCATACTGTTGCCTTATGGCGGCATCGGAGACAAGCTCCTATATTTTTGTAACTATATGTAATAAGTTGTATTGTTCAGCGGAGGAAGAAGGAGAGGAATAGAACCGGACAAGAACTAAGATACTGGATGGTACAACTATAGGAAAGACAAAAGAGGGTGGCGTTAAGGGTTTGCAAGATGATCTAGAGGAGGTAGGACTTACAAAGATAAGAAAGGACAAGAATAGACTAATAAGATCTAAGGACAGAAGTTATACTGTGGTAATTGACTGAAGCTTTATTAGATAAAGACGAGTGGATATTTATACAAAAATTAGGAATGTAATATATTAAAAGAATCAGCTTAAATTATCGAGCTCTTAATTAAGGGATGCGCAGGAACGTCAACATTATGCAAGAGTTCACGTTTAATCGTGACATTATACAGTAACTTTTTTTTTTTTGCTTATCATTTAATTTTGTAGGCATTGGCTTGAGTGAGCTATAATAAAAATAGAAGTTTGTGTGTTCGTAGTCTTTTGTAAGACTTGAGG
>NW_019671916.1:1587328-1590203 GCF_002708625.1 Rhizopus microsporus ATCC 52813 | reverse complement strand
CTTTTATGAATCAATAAAGAGTTATATAAGAGGTACAATAAGAATTTATTGTAAGAATAAAAGTGATAATAAAAATAAAAGTAAATGTGATGCTAAAAGTGTAGGTTTATTACTGTAGAGGATAATGTTATTTATACTATATTATTTTTTTGTTGGTTTCCTATTTGGGATGACTTCGTCCTTTGACAACTTGGTCCTTCAACAATGTCGTCTTCTGAAACAAATTCCCAAAAATAGTAGTTACAATATGATATATGATATATGATAAATCATAAATCATAAATCATTAAAACTTGCATTGGACATGCAGAGTATAAGATACCAAAAAGGGTATCAATGGTTATTAGTGCTACAGTATCAACACGATAAAAAGAAATTAGAGTTTTTTTTTTTTGAAAACTGTGCTACAATATTAAAAGCGACACAAACGTTTCAACTCCGCTATTGTTACAGCAGAATAAAATTATACGGTGCTTCAAATTACCCTTTAATTAGGGGGAAGCGTCATATGCTATGCGGCTAGGGTGGATCGAACACCCGACCTTTAGATCTTCAGTCTAACGCTCTCCCAGCTGAGCTATACCCGCCTTGGTTTTTTTGTTAAGTGCTAATCTTTTATCAAGAATTAAAATTAATCACATGACATTCACGTAATCACGGAAGTACGTTCTTCCTTTCTTTGGTGGCGTTTGATTGGTGAAAATATGTTTTACGTAAGTGCCCCATAAAATACTATTTTTTTTTATATATCTTTATCTTTCTAAATGATTGTTCGATGACAGCTGTTCTTCATGTTTGCTTTTTAATACAACTTTCCTATAAACTGCTCTACTTGAAGCTTCCACGAATTGCCAATTTCTTCAGGCCATAACATCTCTACAACCTCTTTCAGCATCTGCAGCTTTTCAACTATCTACATGTTCTTTTTGTAGCTCATCTTCAATTTCAGGTTGCGATCCTTCATTGCTTGCTGTTTCAGTATAACTGAACCTTTAAAAGGAAAAAGAGTTAGAGTTTCGTTTTTACGGCATTTATATTTCTCACCTCTCCAAACATTATATTCAGCACAACGCGTCAGAAAAAACATGTGCTTGCAAGCCCTGTTTTGGTATCGAAACTCTAGGTAACTACAATCCTTTGTCGTATTATTTTCAACACGTGCTTCATATGATTCCTTTGCGTTGTTGAACGACTAAACATTTTACAAGATACCTCCTTCCACCTCAGAAATCGTGTTCATCGCCACATGGACACTGACCTCTTCAGCTTCAAGCTCTCTTCTTCTTGCTTTTCCTGCTTCAGGTCCCATTCTTCCAATATTCATTCCGATTCGCTCTATGTGACTCAGAAAGCCTTCTTCAACATCATTGACTAAAATATACACCAGTCTGGCCACTTTTTTATTTCTTATTTTTTGCAAATAACTAATCTTGAGCTGGTTGTGCCAGCTTTCACCGTAGTTATTTGTTCCCATGTTGACTGTGTAGTATCCACGTTACTATTCAGCTTAAATACAATATCTAGAGTTGAACCTAATGTTGCTATAAGATCTGCTACACCTTAATCAAATATAGTCAACTCAGTTTAAATACCTCTGTTGCAAGCAAGACATAATATATGAGAAGTTATGCAGTAAAACTGAGACAGCACGCTCATCCAAACAAGGCTTATCTATGATGCGGTATTGAATTACGCAATAAGGAATGACACGATCTTCATAAGGCTTTGATAGCTCACAAATGTTCATTCATGCAATCTTTTCTCTGTCCCTCACTAGGGTCTTATCAGTAACAAGGGTCAAGAATTGTAACTTGTATCAGAAAGGAAACTGAAGCCCTCACCATTTCGTCTTAGTTCTCATGCATCGATCAGATACAACAAGTATTTAAAGCGACTTCAATTCTTTGTTCTAAAAAAGAATAATTCTTTTTATCTTATTATCTATTTAAGTGAATAAAAGTGTCTCAAAGTATTTCTTGTGTGTTTTTATTTCTAATTTTGATAGTAAGGTTATTACAACCTCAGCTTCTTAATATATAACTATAGACTATGCTATCATCTCTTTTCCTTTCACTTTATTCTGAATAAAGATACAACACAGTCTCATCGTATTTTCTACTTTGTTTAAACCTATTCAGAAAACCCAAATACAACAGACTGATAGACTCATATTCACTTTATGAATCTATCGTTATCCAAATATTTGCTCTTAAAGTAAAGCATGAATGCTGGATATACAGTCTTTCCGGAAAGTAAATTCGCCTGTGATCGAAAATAAATGCACCCAATGGTAAGAACAAAATTCATGTTGTATGAAATGTAAATTCGTCATCACCAAGGATATTTTCGTAGTACCAGCCTTGACATCCATGGATACACTGTATTTCCAAAGAGTAGTGAGACTGAAAATCGTGCTTTCCAAATTTAGATGTCGTATTGAAACCGTTGTAACGTTATCAGAGTAATAACAAATACAGTAATATTAACAGGTGGGCTGTCTTGGAGCTGAAACTAGCCTAGTATTAGAAATCGCCCTCTTTAGTCTCCTTGTAAAAGTTTAAATTCTTTATTCGGTTTTTCCATGAAATCAGAAGAACATGTAGTCATATTTGGCAATGCATATTCTTGAATGGTCACGAAGCAGATTGCTTCTATTTGGCATGATTTCTTTGTCTTAGGTACCCGATCCTGAAACTTGTTTGAAAGAAAAACATATAAAAACCCATTTTAATTGAGTCCTTTTTTTTGCTTCTTTACAGCAGTTATCAAGTGTCCCTCTGAGTGTTCAAAGATTCACTAATCAAAACTAGCCTGTCCTCATGGTCCTTGCTCTGACTCGCTTGTCCCGCCCTCTCTGCTCTCTGGTGTGTATCTG
>NW_019671916.1:1565855-1586693 GCF_002708625.1 Rhizopus microsporus ATCC 52813 | reverse complement strand
ATATCTTTTAGTCTGGTTAATTCTAGTCTTTATTTTTTTTAATTGATACTTCGTATTCAACAAATCGGCCCATTTGGGCCGACTATAAAATAATATTTTGATCAGATAAAAAATCATTTACTGCTGCTATCCATTCCAACACGTATTATTAGATATGTATTCTGCCTATAGATGAGTTTTTATAAAGAAGTGAGCACTTTTGCCTCATAGCCATATCGTTTTGAAATTGGTCGGTTTTTCAAAAAAATCAATCGGCCCATTTGGGCTGACCCTTTGATGAATAAAGTGATATAGCAACTCGAAGCTTTGTTATTGAAAAAAAATAAAAATATTGTAGACATAGTTATGAAGAATTATTTTTAATAAATCTGGCGAAGCCAGGCAGTCTTCAAGTGTTGATTATGACAGTCGAAGCACAAGGGGATTGTGGGGTCACAACTACAAAATTTTTCAACCCGTTTGCCATTAGTGCCGCTTTCTTTGCATTTACGGCATACCAATCTCTTTCTTTTGTTGCCTGCATTACTCATGGAGACGTATGAATGGTTAGAATCACTTCTAAGCATTCAGTTGCTGCCTTGGGCCACTTCATTGTATCTTGACTTCAATTCCTTACAATGTTCAAGCAAGTTGAAGGCCAAATTATCCTTAAAGGACGAGTGGCCCCTTGAGGCACTTTCCTCAGAGAAGACCCTGAAGGAACTGTATGCGTTCGCTTCACAAAGGCTCAATAAGAAACCAAAGAAGCGCATTTCCCATCTCTCGGTTGAGATAATGTCGTGATAAGAGGTCAGATTATCACGTAAATTATTTGCAGCATCCACAGAACCTCTAGATCTGTTTAATACTATAAAAAATAATTTAAAAAACTCAACGAAATAAAAATACAGGTCTTAAGCTTTGTAGTAATCACACGCGTCGTGTAAACTGAGAAGGTCTGTCCAATAAAAAAAATGTAGTTTATATCGGCCCATTTGGGCCGACTAAATCTTTACTTGTTAATAAAAATACAGTATGCTGAAGTCCTGAATTAATTGGCTGATCCTTCTGGTATGTCGTGTTTGATCATGTCTAATACTAATCTTTATGTATGAAATTACATTTGACTTAATTGTTTTATATTGCCAAAAAAAAAAACAGGTCAATACTTTTAGGGCTCTTTTATTCGATAATATAAGCTCCCGTTAAAAGGGTATTTGTAGTCAATGATTTGAAAGTCTACTACGTAACTAGTATCTACATGCTTGATGAATTTATCTGTGGCTGATTATGATTCTACTCTCTTAATAACACTATGTTGTCTATAGGGTTATCGTTGGGGGTCTAAATAGTAGATTTATTCTTTGACGTGCTAATGCTATTGTTGATTACAACATTAATTAGTACACCGGTCACTTTTGGAAAACCTAATTTCTTTTTGCTATGAGTTCTTCCTCTCACTTTTAATAAAGGGTAAAACAGAGACTCGTCACTTCTTTGCTTTGATTCTATACATTACACCAGTGCTAACAACAACAACTATAAAATTACAACCAATACTTCAGCTGGTGGTGACGCTGTTTTACTTGGATGCTCTTTAAAGAAGTGAACAAATCGAGGAACTACTAAAAAGATATTTCTTGAGCATACCCATTTTCTTATTTCTTCCTTCGCCCACGCTGGAAATGACACTATGGACATTTATTAATCACTTCAAATGCTTTGTAATTTTTCTTTTTATGATTTGAACAAGTACGAAAAAATAACGATAAGTTTTGAATGATGGCTACTGTATTTATAATTGAATAAACGATCCCTTCAGCTCAGCTCAGTTTCCTTGACGTGTGTGTAATGGTATGTGTCTGAATGTAACTTCATTTAGCAATCAAAAGGAACAATAAATGGAGTTTGGAAACAGAAAAAACTCATTGGTCAGTCAATCCTTTAGTTCGTTGTACGCATAAATGACTGAGTTTACATTTTTAGTTAGAGAAAAATGATGTAAATCTTACAAAAATGACATATTTTTATAAAATGAAAAGAACCTATGTGGAGCGAATAGGAAACAATGATCGAGATTATGCTTTTACAAATCGACGCCTCCCCTATGCACCATTTGGTGTACATAACATCTTATGCAGTTACACAGTCCCGCATTTCTGAGCTTAAATAAAAGTTTATAAGTGCTTTCACTTTTTATTTCTTTTTTCTTTTACTTTACATATAAATATAAAATGACAAAAAAGCAATTTGTAGGCGCAATTGATCAAGGTACTACATCTACACGATTTGTTATATTTGATGAAAATGGAAAAATGTTGACTTACCATCAAATGGAATTTGAGCAGCATTATTTACATCCAGGGTAAAGATAAGAATTATATACAGCCTTCCTTTATACTAAATATATCAACAAGATGGGTGGAACATGATCCTTATGATATCCTGGCCTCTGTTGATACTTGTATAGAACATGCTATAAGAAAGCTTTCCATATTGGGTTATGATGCGTCCTCAATTTCTTGTGTTGGTATTACAAATCAACGGGAGACCACAGTGGCCTGGGACAGTGAGACAGGGCAGCCCCTATGTCCTGCTATCGTTTGGAGCGATGGTAGAACAGCAAAAACTGTACAAGAACTAGCCTCACAGAAGCATTTACCAAAAGAAAGGCAGGGAGTGGATGCACTCAGAGGGATCTGTGGTTTGCCAATTACCACGTATTTTTCTGCTGTGAAATTAAAATGGATGCTTGATCATGTGCCTGAAGTGAAGCAAGCGCATGATCAAAACAGATTACAGTTTGGAACAATTGATACCTGGCTTATATACGTAAGTTTCATCTTGAGATATATCAAAAAATTAATCATGCATTGTAGAACTTAACTGGTGGCGTAGAAAATAACGGTGCTCTAGTCACTGATGTGACAAATGCAAGTAGAACCATGTTGATGGATATTAACACGCTTCAATGGAGCAATGAAGCAATCAAGTATAGTTGCATATTTATTTACATGCACACATTAATGCTGTATTCTCTCTTGATAGCTTCTTTGGATTTAAAGGAATCAAATTAGCAAAAATTGTTCCTTCTTCAAGTATTTATGGCAAGATACACAGTGGTTCATTAAAGGGTGTTCCAATTGCTGGATGCTTAGGGGATCAACAAAGTGCACTGGTGGGACAAAAGTGTTTCCATGTTGGTGATGCTAAAAACACCTATGGCACGGGTTGTTTCATGCTCTTCAATACTGGAGAATCTCCTGTTTTATCAAGAAATGGCTTATTGACCACAGTAGCTTATCAATTTGGCAACGACAAACCTAGTTATGCGCTTGAAGGGTCTGTTGCTGTAGCCGGATCATCTATACAATGGCTACGTGACAGTCTAGGCATCATTGATGAAAGTAAAGAGATTAGTTCATTAGCTGAAAAGGTAGAGGATACAGCAGGGGTTTACTTTGTTACCGCTTTCACTGGGCTGTTTGCACCTTACTGGCGAGATGATGCTCGTGGTACAATCTGTGGCTTGACACAATTTACAAAACGAGAGCACATTGCACGTGCAACTTTGGAGGCTGTCTGCTACCAGTCGCGAGCGATTCTGGAGGCTATGAACAAGGATTCAAAAACGCCTCTGCGATCGCTTAAAGTGGATGGTGGTGTATCAAATTCAGATATATGTATGCAAATTCAAGCGGACATATTGAATATTGAAGTCGATCGACCACAGATGAGGGAGACTACTGCTTTGGGTGCTGCAATAGCAGCAGGTATTGCTACTGGTGTCTGGAAGAACATAGATGAAGTACACAAGGTAAATACTGAAGGAAGAACTGTGTTCAAACCAAGGATCTCTGAGAAACAAAGAAACAAAATGTATACTGGATGGAAAGAGGCAGTGACGCGATCCCTTGGCTGGGCTAATGTAGTCAGTGGTATACTTGATGAAGAGGTGTAATAGCTATTTAATATCAATAAAGAAAGAGTCGTTTTCGATCGATTGTAGAACAGTCACAAGGAAGATGAGAAATACAAAGCGTCATTCATGCGCTTTTCCTTTTTTTTTTTTTTGGTTTTTTGGTTTTTCTTTAAAGAGCAATATGAATTATGAAAAAATAATAAAGTGGCTAAATGACCACGAAGAACAACTCCCTATTACTGCAACGTGTGGTTATGTGAAAAATATGATGATAGCATCCTTTAAAGATCTTACAAGTGCAGACGTCCCATCTGTATTGCAAAGTATATTAAGCAATCCTCGGATTCTACTGACCTATTACCGAGAGAATGATGCGTTGGCTATTGCAACTCTTGTTTCTGGAGCGGCTACAGCCATCCATTATTTGTCGGCTGAAATATTCAAGGATTACAGTCAAGTGGGTAAGTGAATAAAGAATAAAAGACAACGTGTTGTTCACACACCAAGCAGATCGAGCCTGGTCTATTTTGCCTATTCTTTATGCATGGCATTTTACGATCCATGACTATTTGACAAAGGAAGTTTTCAACCCCAGACTTGTAATTGCAAGCATTCTCATCTCTATATGGGGTAGTCGCTTAACCTTTAATTTTGCGAGGTAAGACAATAACGACAATGCCTATATACACGTACTTACATAACAACAGAAAGGGTGGTTATTATCGCGATGGACAGGATTATCGATACTTGTACATTAAAGAAAAAATTGGTGGTGTTTTGATGGCCATACTTAATCTTACTGCTATCGCGCCCTTCCAAGATATTTTGTTGTTGCTCATCTCTAGTCCCTTATACATTGTCTCCAAGGTTTCAAACAAGTCTGTGGCTTTATCAACATTTGACTGGATTATTGTCTCTTTGCATCTTAGCTTTTTGCTTATAGAAGCAGTAGCCGATGAGCAGCAATATGCATTCCAGACAGCAAAGCATGCATTATTGGAATACTTGCAACCTTCTCAGCTAAAGGACGATTATAAGCATGGATTCTTATGGCACTCTGGGTTATTTCAATACAGTCGTCACCCTAATTTCTTTGCGGAAATGTCAATGTGGTGGGTTATTTATTTGTTTTCTGTATCTGCCATACAAGAGGCCACTGGGATACTTCATGTCGGAAGTTTCTTTAATTGGACAGTCATTGGTCCCATTCTATTAACACTCTTATTTCAAGGAAGCACTTCACTTACAGAGGTATGATGATCCTTTAATTATTGGCATAATGTTAACTATCGATTTAAAATAGAGAATATCAGCTAGTAAATACACAGATTACAAGATATATCAAAAGTGTGTCAACAGGTTTATTCCTTGGTTTCCTTCTGATGAGCAGCATTTGAAGCAAGACTAAGGGGACAGGATCGATAAATAAAGTTTACTCTGCATATTCATCGTCAGTATCACTATTAACGTCTGTTATTGTTTCATCTTCGTCTTCTTCTGATGGTTCTCCTCTTGCTTTTAAACTAAAAAGGTAATCGTTGAATTAAGCAGTAAATATGAAAAGCAATATTTCTTACATTGACACAATGTCGTCTACGATATGTTCATCTTGTAAAACTTTTTCATTTGCTTTATTTTTTACTTGTTTTGCCTCATCTTGGACAGCTTGATTATGTCTTTTGATCTTTAATTGGTTTTTATTTTCTACAGTGCGATCATCTTGTGTAGCTTTATCATGTCTTTTGCTTTCTGGTGTCTTCACTTGCTTTTCATCTATCGCGTGACCACGTCTTTTGCTTTCTGTTTGCTGATCTCTGTCTCTCCTTTTCTCAGCTACTTTGATATTTTCTTTCTCGCCAACCTTCTCTTTCTTATTCTTTTCTATATTATTTTTTGTATCCACTTTAGCTTTCTTTCTTTTAGGTTCTGGTTCTGGTTCATCTTCAAGGCTTATGTAGTTTCCTGATAGCTGCACTGTGCTTTATAGTATTTAATTTTCCTTTTCTTTTTCAATAATCGCACTTACTTTTTTCCTTTAATAACAAAGGTCACAGTTTCCCCTTCTAAACGAGTAAAGTTTAACAATTGTTGATCTCTCTAACAAAATAAGAATACGTGTTTAAAGGATAAAAAGTGTCTCTTACTGTGCAAGGTATTAAACTGCATAAAAGAATCTTTTGTTTCTTAGTCTCTACATATAACGAAGTGCGTTCAAGGCTCTTGAAAGATCTTAGAGAAGCCTTTTACATAAGTGGTTAAAGGTTATTTCTATATTCTTATAAACTAATTACCATCGTCAGTTGAAAGGATCCACCTGATTTTATAGTGATTCTACTTCGGGGGCGCACTGTGATCCCTAAACGATATATTTAGTAATGAGAACGAATACATAGTTTGAGTTATACCATATATTCCTTGGATCTTCATGATCTAATTGATGGATCCCTTTATGAAACAAAAGCTTGACTCTACAGTGGAGAATAAAAGTTTTTTTTTTTTCTTTTTTGGAATAAACATGAAAGAAGCTCATTCGGTTCTTGAATTTACCTTTTTTTCTGCTTTTTATTTTGTCCATATTGCTATGAAAAGGGATGCTACGGCTCCTACGGATCGACATTCTCTTAAACGTCCCTTAACGACAGAAACTGAATCTTCCAATAAGGAAAAGATATTTTCATTGTCAAAAAAGAAGAGTGAGCGGCAACAGATAGTCACAAAACTCGAGACATATTCATGCCCGATATGTGAAGTTGACCTGACGGATATCAAGTCGAGCTATCTACGTCAAAAACATGTAGAGGAATGTATGGATAATCCATATGATGAAAGCATAGACGCATTAGACTGTTTTTTCTGTGGAAAGGTTTTATCGCACATGAATATGGCAAGAAGACAGATTCATATCAATCATTGTTTAGACAACGTTGAAGAGGAATTAAAGAAAAAGAAAAATGGTCAATTATCTTTACTAGAGACACTGACTATTTGCCCTGTCTGTCATGAGTCTGCTCCATTTGATCGTCGTTGCTTGAAACAGAAAATTGTTCATATCAAACAGTGTCGCTGTTTATTCAATTTATCGATGCCCCAGTTGATCCAAAGGCTTAGATGGACAGGTTGGGGACATACACCCATTGTTAATAATAACAATAATAATACCTCAAATGACATCCAAGTGGCTGACAATAATAGCTACAACAAAAATAGAGTGACACATGAGCTTCGTGCTGTAGACTGCTCAACATTTGATGATGACGATAACTTTGCGAATAATATAATTGTTAGTAGAATGAACCAATCCCTATGGAAACCACAAACGTCAGATAAATCAGACGACGATATTCAAATGGCACTGGCATTATCTCGTTCACTACATACATCACAAAAACGTAAAGTCGTCAAGGACCTGAATGCTTCCAATATTTGGTCTGTAGAAGAATCCAAGCAAAAGGCCTATGAAAAACTTGACTTGATCTTATTTCCTGATGATCAATCAGAATTAATCCAACAAGAGCGTGAAAGGTCTATTGGATCTATGGGATTATCAAGCATAAAGACAATAGAAAAGAATGTACGAAATATATCATACTGGAAGCTTCCAAGTATCGGCGATCAAGATAATAATTCTATTTTCGTATCAAATTTTATTCACCAGATACGCATTAAGAAATAAACATTTTTTCTCTCTTTCTCCCTTATTTATTATGTCAACCGTAGATTATTCAAACAACTGGCGCAGAAAAAGATTGGCCAATTACAATAATGAGCCATCAAAGGCCGATGTTTCTTCTAATTGGAGATCTAATAGAGATAACCCTGTCATACCTGATGCAGTGCCAAATCGTACTAACCGAAAGAACAATAATAATGGGAAAAAACAAGACATGAAGCCTTCTCATGAACAATTTGACTGGAGTGATCCTGAGGAAATACATCCAAACGGAGGCCATACAAAAGTAAGCACAGTAAACGATTGGAATGAGTTTTCGAAGATGAGTGCGCAACAGTCCACATCAGACAACGATCAATGGAATGACGATTGGACTCAGAGACCAACACCTGAAAAAACAGTAAAAAAGACATGGGAAACAGAAATCACTTGGGACCTAGACATAAATATAATGAAGAATACATTCTCAAACGAGGCTTGTGAGTGCGGAAACATTGTTTTTTTTTTTTTAGTAGCTGTTATTCATCATTCTTCCTCATAGATAACCAACCCCGCAAGCATGAGGAGCCAGAATATGTTCACCAAGATGATAGAAATAAATTTGACAGACGACAAATGTTTAATCCATACATAAGCCCAAAGGAAATAGAGGATGGTCTGAACAATGGCACATTATATCAAGGTGAGATGAGGTTATCAAGGAATAGACAAGACGCCTATGTAAAATGCGATGATCTGGATTCAGATATATACATTGGTGGATCCAGAGACCGAAATAGAGCACTTCAGGGTGACTTAGTGGCCGTTCGTATGCTGGATGTAGATACCATTTGGGAGCTGAGAAAAATACGTGAGACTGAAAGAGCTGAAAAGCGAAAGCTGCATAATAATAGTACAGATGTCGCACAAGATACGGAAGATCAGCCTGATTCAGACATGACAACCCAGAGTGAAGATGAAGAAGAACATAAGCCCAAGTATGCTGGAGAAGTAGTTGCGATCCTATATAGACCAGAACATACAACATATTCTGGGTAAATTATTGTGCCCCCTTTTTTAGGTTTGGTATTGATGCTCATTATCAATAGAACAATTGTGCTCACCAAACATAAGGAAAGTAACGAAAATAACAACGGAAATGAAGAAAACAACGTACAATGCGAAGAACAAAAGGAACTACCTCGTGTTGTTTGGTTTAAGCCGACAGACAAGAGAGTACCACTCATTGCTCTCTTTGGGCGTGAAATTCCAAGTGATATTCGTGAAAATGAGGAGTACTACAAGAGTCACTTATTTGCTGTAAGCTCGCTTTTAAACGTCTTTTAAAACAATATCTTAACCATATTAGGCTGAAATTCGACGGTGGCAAATTACAGATACTAATCCAGCAGGAAGAATCGTAAAGGAGATTGGTCCGATAGGTTATCTCGCTGCTGAAAAAGCAGCTGTTTTAGCAGACAACAGTATCATTGACGCGGATTTTTCTCCTGTTGCGCTTCATAGCCTACCAGAACTTCCCTGGAGCATACCTATGGTTGAATATAAAAATCGTCTTGACCTTAGACGAGAACGTGTATTCACGATTGATCCATCAACTGCAAAAGATCTTGATGATGCATTACACATCAAGCCCATGAAGGACGGCAATTACGAGGTTGGCGTCCATATTGCGGATGTCACTTACTTTTTAAGACAAGGGACACCTTTAGATAGTGAAGCAGAGTGTCGTGGAACAAGCACATACCTAGCAGATAAGGTCATTCCTATGCTTCCTAGTGTACTATGTGAGGAACTCTGTAGCCTGAACCCTGGTGTAGAAAGGCAAGTTATTATTATATGTATCAACTTGTTTTCTATCCATGAACCGTTAACATACTTTTCTCAGGCTCGCATTTTCAGTTTTATGGATTATGGATAAAACAGGCAAGATAAAAAGGAAATGGTTTGGAAGGACGATCATAAGGTAATTAGACTTGCCACTGTTTCTGTATGATAACATCCTATTATTAGATCTTGTGCCAGACTAGCGTATGAACATGCTCAAACAGTCATTGAAGGTGGCAGGCTTCCTGACAGTGTTTTACTATATGGTGATCATACGACGGAGGGCATCGAATTTGATATACGTACGCTATATGAGATATCTGTACATATGCGTCAAAGAAGAAAAGACGGTGGATCGCTGTCCTTACATTCAGTCAAACTCAGATTTGAACTAGACCCCAATGGTGATCCTGTTTCTTTCTATCGAGCAGAATCCAAGGAAGCAAATAAACTTGTGGAAGAATTCATGTTATGTGCTAACATATCAGTAGCAAACAAGATCCTGTCTGCTTTTCCTCAAGAAGCATTTCTACGTCGGCATGAATTACCTATCGAAAGACGACTTGTAAGAACAACTGACTATTTGCTGATCCTTGCTAATAACTTGGCCTCATAGGACGCATTTCTTAAGCTCACCGATGCGATCGGCCTAGATTTTGACGGTAGCACGGCTGGCACTCTCCAAGCATCTTTTAATAAGATTGATAATCCCGATGTTAAATCCGTTTTGCTTGTGCTGTGTATTCGTACGATGCAACGAGCGAAATACTTTTGTTCGGGTGCTTTTGGTAAGGAGAAGTATCTTCATTATGCCTTAAACGAGCCTGTCTACACACATTTTACTTCTCCTATTCGTCGGTATGCTGATGTAGTGGTTCATAGAATGCTGAACGCAGCACTCAATCATAAACGTAAATACACGGATATAAAACGTATAGCATCTAACGTGAATGACATAGCATGTGGTTACCAAAAGAAGCTTGTTCAAAAGATTGCCTTCTCCTGCAACGAGAAGAGAACAAGAGCCAAGAGCGCAGAAGATGCCGATGCAAAACTTCATTTGGCCAATTATCTATACAAGTACGAATATGAGCATGGTCCAATCTATAAAAAGGCAGTGGTGATTATGACAGGAAAGAGCATGTTTGAAGTTTATGTTGAAGAATACGGGCTTGAGGCAAAGATATACATGCAAAGTCTGCCTGTGCATAAATTCAGTTTTGACAAGAGTACGTTGCAACTGGTTATATTTTGGAAAAAGGATACTCCAGTGACGATGCATAGCGAAGAAAAGGCTTATGCACAAGTAAAAATACGACAAGATGATCACAGTAGCGATGAAGACGAAGGGGAAGACGATGTAGAAGACGATATGGAGAAACTGTTACAAGATAATCTGGAAAACTTGAAGATTTCAACACAAAAAAAGGGGATCAAGAGTACATCCGATTTGATCCCACCCGAGATGATTGATGCTTCAGCATGCACGCAAACCATACAGATGTTCTCTTTGATTGATGTTCGTATCCAAGTGAATATAGATGCATCACCTCCCTTTATTAATGTTTATCCAGTAAATCCATTTGCTGAGAAATAAAAATAGTCCTGCTTAAAGAGAGCATGTGCTTATAAAGTTATCAATTTGTGGATGAAGAAAGATACTGAGCAAAACATAATTGACTTTAGTGTATTTAACTCGCTATAAATTAGTATTTATAAAGAGAGGTCAATAAACAGAAGAAGACAGTTCAATAGTGTGATCTAGATATCTCTCTTTCTATACAGCTATCAAACTCTCTCTTTTTCCTTTCGGTAGCCATAGAAACGTAACATGTAGAAAAAAGTAAAAGAGAACAAAAAAGAAAGCATTGACACTACCCGTCTTTTTGTGAGTCATCATCAACATATTTAAAAAGGGAGAACTACCAAATTAAGAATAAAAATATATGACAAACATAATGGGAAAAATTCATAAAACAGAAAGGCTGCTGTCGGAGTAGTCAAATATACAATGACAAATACACTATACCACTCTCCTCTTCTTCTACGCCCTTCCTTCTCGCTTGACTCTTTCCTTGGAACAGTTGCATTTACACTATGACAACCATCGAATAATTAATTCAACATTGACTTGTGTACGTTCAAATTTTGTCAATCCACAGAGTCACATGGCAGAAGCTTCTCATAGGCCGATTTTCTCCCCCACATTTTCATGTGAAAGTGTAGAGTATAAATTTTCCTTCCCTATTTTTTTTTTTTTTTTCTTCCTTAACAACTAAAGAAAAAATATGCCAAAGGATATTCGCTTTGATGGACGAGTTGCTATCGTCACTGGTGCCGGTGGAGGTTAGTTTGAGCTACGAACAAGTATATATGTGTGTTGTTTACCTTGTTTTATTTAGGCATCGGTAAGGCTTACGCCCTGTTCTTTGCCAGCCGTGGTGCTAGTGTCGTCGTCAATGACCTCGGTGCCTCTCACACAGGCGACGGTTCAAACACGAGAGCCGCTGATGTTGTTGTTGAAGAAATCTTGAAGAATGGCGGTAAAGCAGTTGCTAATTACAACTCTGTCGAAGATGGTGCCAAAATTGTCGAAACTGCTATGAAGGCCTTTGGACGCGTTGATATTATCATTAATAATGCAGGCATTCTCCGTGATAAATCATTTGCAAGAATTACAGATGCTGACTGGGATATTATCCAAGCTGTTCACGTAAAGGGCTCTTATGCAGTTACTAAAGCTGCTTGGCCAATCATGAAGAAGCAAAAGTACGGTCGTATTATCATGACTGCCTCTGCTGCTGGTCTCTACGGTAACTTTGGTCAGGCCAACTATAGTGCTGGTACGTGTATATGCTTGTGTGTCTACTATTTGCATCGTTTTTTTCTAATCTTATTCTTTATAGCTAAACTTGCTCTTGCAAGCTTCAGTAACTCTTTGGCTAAGGAAGGTGCCAAGGATAACATCCACTGCAACACCATCGCCCCAATGGCCGCTTCTAGAATGTATGTGTTCCCAAAACAAACAAAAAGAAAATCCCGTTTTTGACTTTTTCACGACATAGGACTGAGACTGTCATGCCCCCAGAAATTCTCGCAGCCCTCAAGCCTGAATATGTTACCCCTGTTGTTGGCTATCTTTGTCATGAAGAAACCGAAGAAACCGGTGGCATCTTTGAAGTTGGCGGCGGCTTCGTCTCCAAGTTAAGATGGGAACGTTCTCCTGGCGCTGTCTTCAAGGCTGATGAGTCCTTTGACCCCTCTGCTGTTGCAGCCAAGTGGAACGAGATCACTGATTTTGAAAAGAACAACGAATACCCTACCTCCGTCATGGACACAGACTTTATGGCTCTGCTCGAGCGTGCCAAACAAGCTCCTCCTAACCCTAAAGGTGAACCCTTAAGATTTGATGGCCAAGTTGCTATTGTCACTGGTGCCGGTGGTGGCCTCGGTAAGGCTTATGCCTTGCTCTTTGCCAAGCTTGGTGCTTCCGTCGTCGTCAACGACCTCGGAGGTTCTACTCATGGTCAAGGCTCAGACAGCCGTGCTGCTGATCTTGTCGTTGAAGAAATCCGTAAGGCTGGTGGCAAAGCCGTTGCCAACTATGATTCTGTTGAAGAAGGTGAAAAGGTCGTCGAAACCGCTCTCAAGGCCTTTGGTCGCATTGATATCATCGTCAACAATGCCGGTATTCTTCGCGACAAGTCCTTTGCGCGTATGACGGATGAAGATTGGGATCTTGTCCACAGAGTTCACTTGAGAGGTACATACAAGGTCATCAAGGCTGCATGGCCTTACTTTGTCAAGCAGAAATACGGTCGCATCATCAATACTGCTTCTGCTGTCGGCTTATACGGTAACTTTGGTCAGACCAACTACAGCGCTGCCAAACTTGGTATCGTCGGTCTCACTCGCACATTGGCCCTTGAAGGACAAAAGAAGAACATTATCTGTAACGTTATTGCTCCTAATGCTGGTACTCGTATGACAGCTACCGTCATGCCTCCTGAAATGGTTGAAGCATTCAAGCCTGAGTATGTTGCTCCCCTTGTTGCTTACCTTGGCCACAGCAGCAACGAAGAAACAGGTAACATCTTTGAAGTTGGTAGCGGCTGGATCGCTCAAGTTCGTTGGCAGCGCTCTGGTGGTGTTGGCTTCCCTGCCAACCGTCCATTGGCTCCTGAACAAGTTGCTCAAGAATGGTCACGTATCTGTAACTTTGATGATGGACGTGCCACTAACCCCAACAGCACGCAAGAATCCTTCCAAGGCTTCATGGAAAACTTTAGTAATGTTGCTGACGAAGAGCCTAAGAATGAAGGTCTTCAGGTTCCAGACTTTGATGAGGTTTTAGAATTTTCTTATGGTGAAAAGGAAGTCATCTTATATGCCTTGGGTGTTGGTTGCAAGCGCACAGATCTTCAGTATGTCTATGAAAACCATGCCGACTTCTCTGTTTTGCCTACCTTTGGCGTCATTCCCTCCTTTAGTGCTATGAACTCGGTGCCTTTTGGAGACTTCCTTCCCAACTTTAACCCCATGATGCTCTTACACGGAGAACAATTCTTGGAAGTCAAGAAGCCCATTCCTACTAGCGGTACACTCAAGTCTAAGGCTCGTCTTGTCGAAGTGTTGGACAAGGGTAAGGGTGCATCCGTTGTGATTGGTGTTACTACAGTTGATGAATCTGGAGAAATTGTTTTCGAGAATGAATTTACCTTGTTCATCCGTGGCAGTGGTGGATTTGGTGGAAAGCAAAAGGGTGAAGACAGAGGTGCTGCTACGGCACCTAATAAGGTTCCTAACCGTAAGCCTGATGCCGTTGTCACTGAAAAGACAAATGAAGACCAAGCCGCACTTTATCGTTTAAGTGGTGACTATAATCCTTTACATATTGATCCTGAAATGTCATCCATTGGTGGTTTTGACGTTCCTATTCTCCATGGTCTTTGTTCATTTGGTGTCTCTGGTAAACACGTTTTGAAGACATTCGGTAAGAACAACCCCGAATCTTTCAAGAATATCAAGGCTCGTTTTGCCAAACACGTATTCCCCGGCGAGACGCTCGAGACATCGATGTGGAAGGAAGGTAATAAGGTCATTTTCCAAACACGAGTTGTTGAACGTGATGTCATTGCTATCACCAACGCTGCTGTTGAACTTCATCCTACTGGACGCGAAAGCAAGTTGTAAATTTCATCTATTCATCCTTCTCTTTTTTTTCTTAATTATGTGTAATTAAAATTTTGAAAAATAAACCTTTATTTTGTTTAAATGATCAACTGTCAAAACTTCTTTGCTTTTGTCCAATCGGAAAATATTCACAACATTACGTTTTTAGTATAAGGAAGAAAATTCAGCCGTTTGATCGTTGGACCCTATTCGGCTAAAGAAAAAAAAGGCTACCTCCAATAACATCTTTTTTCTTTCTGTTTATTATTATTTAAAATGACTCAAACATTAACATCTAAAGCCTTCATTTTTGACCTTGATGGAACTATTATTGATACTACTCCTCAAGTAGTCAAATTTTGGACAGAACTTGCTATTCAGAATGGCTTGGACCCTGAACAGGTAACCAAGAGCATTGATTAATAATCAATCATTCTACTTACACACGTCGATAGATTCTTGCTACTTCACATGGAAGACGAACAATTGAAACCTTGGAACGTTGGATGCCTCATTTAGCTACAAATGAATATGTCATTGAGCTTGAGACTAAACTGGCACAACAAAAGGAAGGCGTATCTATCCTTCCTGGTGTTTTGAATCTTTTTGAGGCGATTTCCCCAGATGATTGGACAATTAATACTGCGAGTACACACATGATGGCAACCGCTCGATTATTACAATTTGAGATAAAAGCACCTAAAGAAATGGCTACAGGGGATAAAGTAAATATTTTTCTTTTCTTTTGTCGTAGCACTCACATTGTTGTTCCTTTTTTTCATCTATAGTTAACCTTTGGTAAACCTCATCCAGAAGGGTATTTATTAGCTGCAAAGTTAATCAATAGAGATCCAAAGGACTGTTTGGTATTTGAAGACGCCCCAGCGGGTGTTAAGGCTGCTATTGCTGCTGGAATGCAGTGTGTAGCATGTACGACTACTCATACTGTCGAGCAATTGAAAGATGCTGGTGCAACGATTATTGTTGATTATCTGAGTAATGTTCGTATTGAAAAGCAATCAGATGGCACATACCACACTATTATAAATAATGCCCTTGCCTGAATAAAGAAAGAAATGTAGAACCATAAACAGCTTCTTTTTCTCTATACATATTTATTCATTTTTTATAATTGACCTTGCCAGGCACACAATCGACCATCCTCTCCTCCTGTTAGTATGCTCTGTGTCGAGTGATTCCAAAAGAGTGAGCGGACAATGTCTGAGTGCCCATAATTGCCTGCATTAAGCTGTTGACAGTGCTGCAGCTGTCCCAGATTAACATGGAAAAAGTCAACAATGCCCTCGATGCTTCCAGTTATTAAATAGAATCGCCTAGAGATAGGATCATAACTGCAATCGATAGCATAGTCAACCTTGGTTAATCCGATATTTCGAATGTCTCCGTAATCACATATTAAGTCACCTTCAAGCGTATGTAGTGAAAATGTTTCAATGTGTGTCATACAGTACAGATATTCTGCTTCAGGTCCAAAGTACCCAGTTTTGCTTACAGAAGATCCAGAATTGACTACAGAGACCAATGCTTCTTCTTCGTCGAAATCTGTAACGTCATAGTTATTGATCAATCCATCTGTTGAACAAGATAAAAATTGAGCGGGTAAAGTTGGATGTGATCTGATCTAATAGATGCAATTAAGAGAGAGGACAAACACTATGTTTACTACCATTACCTCTGTGATATCATCATTATGTGATTCAGTAAAGGTGTGCAATAAAGAAGTGTGTCGAGTATCAAAAAATGCTAAATCAACTGAATGATCGTCAAATGAGAGCTCAGTGCCTGCAATGGCCATAGTGTCATTGCAATTAATATCAAATGCAGTCAAAGGCTTTTTATCTATGTGGATATATCTCTTAGTTTTAATAAACATCTTGTTTCCTCCTCCTCTTACATTTGAAACATTGCACTGGTCCACTGCTAGTACGCAAATCCCAACGTTTGAGAGTGGAATCCTCGCTTACAGTAAAAAGATACTGATCACTCTTTAACTTCATTTGAGATATTTTGCAATCATGGGATCGTATTGTATGAGCTAATTGTAAAGTAGCAAGGTCATAGAGTCGAATAAAATTATCAGAAGCAGACGTGATTGCATATTGACTGTTTGCTGTGACATCAAACACGTATCCATCATTGTATCCAAGTTCAATATTTTTGATTAATTGAAAAGGTGGAAGAATGTTTGTACATGTTTGAACGTCAATAGTAGACATTTTTTTTTAAATAAAAAAGAAAAAAGTTTTTCTTTTTTTTTTTTTTTACTTTATATAAATATGCTTAGACCCAAGACATGTTTGTTGATTCAACATAATATTTTGAAACTAAAGCACAGTCGCATCATCACTACAATAGCAGCAAATTGTAACAATGCTTCTTCCACCCAAGCGTCGCCCTCTTCAACAGAACAAACAACATACAAAGGAACTAAATTTAAACCCATCACACAAGCTACATTATCAGATTTACCTAAACTGTACAAAGAGTTGTCTAAAGCAAAACTAGCTGGTTTAGTAGCATTAACAACAATGGCGGGTTATGCTATGGCCCCTGGCGCAATAGACGTATCAGCTTTACTTTGTACAACAGTTGGAACAGGTCTTTGCATTTCCTCTGCAAATGCCATCAATCAATGGATCGAGATTCCTTATGATGCACAAATGCTGAGAACAAGAAACCGAGTCTTGGGTAGACGCTCCCTAAGTCCCCTACACGCTTTCAATTTTGGTGTACTCTCGGGCACAGCGGGTGTCACAATACTTGCGACCATGGTGAATCCGTTGACAGCCATACTGGGTGCAAGTAATATCTTTCTATACACCATGATCTATACACCTATGAAACGCGCTTCAATTGCCAATACATGGGCTGGCGCTGTCGTAGGAGCCATTCCACCCATGATGGGGTGGACAGCTGTCACGAACAGTCTTGATATCGGTGCCTGGGTGCTTGGCGCAATTCTTTATGCGTGGCAATTTCCCCACTTTAATTCCCTGGCCTGGAATCTTCGAGCAGATTATTCAAAAGCAGGCTACCGTATGATGGCAGTGACAGATCCCAAACTAAATGCACGTGTTTCCCTAAGGTATTCATTAGCCATGTTTCCATTGTGCTGGAGTATGCCTTGCTTAGGTATGACCTCTTGGTTTTTTGCAGCTGATTCAACTATTGTAAATGCAGCATTATTATACGGTGCCTTTAAGTTTTGGCGTAAAAGGTACGTATATTGTTCAAAAACATAAGCAGCTCCTTACTCATTTGGATTTATATAAAGTGATGAAAAGAATGCAAGACACCTCTTTTTTGGCAGTACAGTTCATTTACCTATATTACTGGCTTTAATGATGGGACATAAAATGTATAATACTAATAATGATAATACTATAGAATTACATGAAGCGCAAGATGAAGAATAAAAATGCGTTTATTTATACTATTTACATGGAAGCATGTATTTACACAAGAATTATCTCGATAACATTTCTATTAGAGTGTCTTCTCCAACGATGCTGATGAGTTCCTCAATAGCCTTATATTTCTTTTGCTCTGCATCTTCTTTTATAGATAATTGCTCAGCCTATATTTTTATTAACTACATGACTAATTTATACCATTATCTATCCAACTAACCTCAGCTGCTGCATCTAGCAGCATTTGTATACCATCTGATTGAGCTGTACCATATTGAATAGATGTTTGGTTACAATTCTGAAAGAAACAGTTAAAAAAGAGGAAAGCACTTTGATAACCTTTATACATACATTCAAACTATATTCATTCCCTTTGTTAATATAAAACGCGCTATTGGAAGAATAACGGCGAAATCTAGTAGATGCGTTAGATATTGAATATATTAGAGGAAAAATACCTTCGAGAATATCTAATAAATTCATCTTCGATCGTTTTAGCTGGTACACTATATACTGTTCCTCCATATCGCATCACTTCGTCTGCTGTTTCAAACATTACTATTTCGTCATTAAGCTCTACAGCAGCTGAAGATCTTCTATGCTTTGAAGGCTACAAAGAAAGAATTACTATTAGAATGCACTATAGCTAATGTCTCACGATTTTACTTGTAAATGTTCATGATGCTGTGGACACATCCAATCCTTTCCAGATACGAGGTTGAATGGAGGACTCAAACAACTCGTATGCCACAACAACGAACAATAGTTGCATTGAAAGAGTTCTCTTTTTGTTTCTGGTGGTCCCTTTCGACAACGATAACAAATCTCTGGTTGTGAATCAGTAGACATAAAAAAGAACAAAGAAAAAAAAATAAAATTGTAAACAATTCGGCAATATACATCAGTTTATTAGGCAGACAGCATCCAATACATAGGGATATCATAGTATCTATAGAGCATTCACTAACACTTACTTGGTATATTCTATTATTTGCTCTCTTGTTTAAACAAATCTAAAAACAAAGACCATTAAAGATGCACTTTACACCTTTCAAAAGAACTACAAGTGACAATGGTTCTATACTTTATGATTGCTTTTTGCTTAAAAAATACGTATTTATTAAGCGCCTTTATATTTGTATTTTGTTCTCTCAAGTTCTTTTAATTCATTCTGTACTTGTTTCATTGTGGCGTATACAATGTGATATATGAACAAAATAAATAAGGGCAGGCACCAAAATATGGTTTCAATCCTACTACCCTTATATAGTAAGCACATATATGGCCCTATTGCTCCTAGAATACAAGATGCTACGCCCATAGATAAAGTATGATTCAAGTTGATTGATAACAGGTCAATTATTCCAAATAAATTAATATTGCATTTGACAAGTAGTGTAAGAAATGCAATAACAATTGACAGAATACTGCTTGTGGCTGACATCCGTAGAATTCCAGTAGAGCCAAAGGTGCCTGTACCTGGAAGCTTTATGGGCCCATCTGATTGAAATAGTAATACGCCAATATACCTAACAGTATTAAACCATGTAAGCAAGTATATCATTCAAATGCATATGTAATACATTAAACAAACGAAACAACTAATAACAAGTAGCCCTTTCTGCAACCTAATCATTCAATATTCTTTCTTGTCTCTCTTTCTTTGTTCAAGTTACCAAAATATTCAAGTTTGCTTTGTCATTTTGATTACGAAGATCTTCAATGAGAGTTTCTTGTTCTTTTTCAACATTAGAAAAAAGGAGCTCTTTATCAATGAGATACTAATTCCCATTTACCTACTTCATCCAAATATTCCACTTCATTCTCTAAATGAGCTTTTTCCCTTCTACGAATGTGCGTACCCTCCATTGAAATTACAATTCTTTTATAAAAGTGTAAGACTATAGCTGCTCCGCTTGTAAAGAAAAAATGTTTAAGGCAAAAAAATTACATATTCCTGCAAAGAAATAAATCAAGTGAATATATTATGCAAGCATCATAGACTCAAAGCTCTTTATTTGCCAGAAAAATGACATATACATGTAGGCGCAGTAAACACATGTTATGAAGTACTTCCTAAAATTAACTGACAAACAATTACCTTTGATACTTGAATTTTTCTGTAAAAAATGATTAAGCTATTACAAATAAAGAGGATTAATAAGAATACCAATGTTATCATCGTGTTCTTACTTTTGCGAGAAGTCTAAAACGTCATGTAAGTAAAGAAAGCGTCTTTTTGAGGACAAAAAAGAACGATCACGTGGAAATCACACGAATATCACGTGAAAAGCACGTAATATTTTGTTAGAATATATTACTCTTAAGCTTTAGCGTTTCACAAGCGAGCCCGGCTAGCTCAATCGGTAGAGCGTGAGACTCTTAATCTCAAGGTTGGGGGTTCGACCCCCCCGTCGGGCTATTCTTTTGCCGTCTTTCAGAAGGTAATAATTTTGCCGTTGTGACGATGATGACGATGAAGATGCGGTGTCACCTACCACTTTTAAAGTCAGTCACTAGTGACATTGTGTCATGAATGACTGACTTCAAATTATCTTTTTGAACAGTGAAGCACAATTTCCTTTTTTGGAATTTCAATTCGTCCAAATGCTTCCTCTTCAACTCCAAGGTCATTGACCTTGATAGTGTAGCACAGTTTTCAAAAAAAAAAAAAAAACTTTAAATATCAAAACTTTAAATATCAAAACTATAATTATCAAAACTCCAATTACTTTTTATCAAGTGTAAAAGAGCAATGCTTTTGCAAAAAGCTCAAATCATTCAATAAATCACCTACGATTTGAATCACAACCTTTTCCTTTTTATTTTTATCTTTTTTT
>NW_019671916.1:1538826-1564650 GCF_002708625.1 Rhizopus microsporus ATCC 52813 | reverse complement strand
AAAAAAAAAAAAAAAAAAAAAAAAAAAAAACGAAAGCGCCAATTTTACTTTGAACTTTCATTACTTTTTAAGCAGATTTATATTTATTTTTATATAAAAAATTTCCATTAACGTTTAAAAAATAATAACAACAGACTTTGTCTTCATCTTATTTTTATAAGCTTTTTTCTTTTCTTTATAAATTATTTTCGATTACCTTTGATCTTGCATTAACAAGATCTGGTTATCACTCTATATAGTATCATATCATTTACCTCAATCATTTTACTTTTTTTTTTTTTATCAAAGCTTGAGTTAAATCCTCTAGTCAAACATTAACCATAAGCTATATGTATCATTAAGGTATTATGAGCCAAAGCTGATATTTCTTATATCTTATATCTTGACCTCATCAATTGTCTTTGTCTCTTAAAATCTGACATATTCAATTCAATAGTATTTTTTTTTTGTTACTACTTCCATAAAAACCTCTTTTAATTTTCAACTCTAAATTTGCATTTAGCACACTGTATGGCACGAATGCTATACCAGACCGCAATCATGACTTGTACAGCCCATTCGGCTGCACTTGACTCCAAATGCTAAACAAAAGTCAGATCATGTTTGTGTGCTTTTTATGGATATTTTAGCAGATAAAAAGAGCAATCAAAAGTCCCCAGTTGATGCCCTAATCAATATCTATCTCTTCATACTCAATTTTTATTGATTCTTGGTACAGAATGGAGTGCTTGCACCAAAATAATAAACAAAGTAGCTATTCTGTTTAATAAAGCCTTCAATTCATTTTTGAGCCTTGTTGCCCTTTGTCTTTTATTTCTGATAAATTAAACGCGATCAGTTGCTTGGTCTGAGTTGTAGGATTGTAAATTTTAGGTTGGCTGATGTTGTAAACTATAATTTATAAATCTGAGTCGAGTAGCGACTGTTATGTTTTAGCAGATTAAAGAGGTAATTGAATTATATAAATAGGTTACAAAATAAAAATGGGTCTAAAGAAAGGTAAACGAGATTTTGTAAACTGTGAGTCTATGTTTTATGTTGAACCAGAGTAGCAGTAAAGAGATTTATTGAATACATAAATAGAGAGTAGTAAATTGATTGTTTTTAATAATGCTGTCCAAAAGGATAAGTTAATAAAGTAGTTGCACTTTTCCAAATAACAGTTTTGTATTTAAGGATTAGTCATAGCTGGCTGCCTGTTGTATCATCACAGCAATGTTGATAAACATACCTAACAATAGACATGGTATAGACAACCGTCCAAGGCGCCAAAGGATATAGCGACTACGTTCTTTGTGTATCATGGGTATACAAGGAACAGGATCAATAGTAGCTGTAGTGACAAAGTGAGAGGTGCTTTAATCCATGGCTGTAAATTTTTTTGTCGCAAACACTACTGAGTTTAGTCTCTTTTTAATAGAGAGAGAGGTATAAATTGTCAAGTAATCAAATGATACAGACAGTTACTATCATAGTGTCGTTTTGGGAAGGATGAACAGTTGGTGTCCTCGAGAATGCTGTATATGAAGGGAGGGGATAGTCAAGGAGCAAAAGAGGAATTGAGAATATGTGATATGTACTCTTTCGACTATAAATGTACTGTTTGTAAAATGTAGCATAGCCTGATAGAAGGTTGATCGTATGCACATATTCGTTTTGAGTATTCTCACGCAAAATTGTCTAGGTAAGTACAACCACTGTTTTTGTTACACCACGATATCCGTTTTATTAACACACATATATGTCATCAATTCAATATCCGCTCATAGGCCAATGATACAAATGCTCTTTCTGGAAATGGCGACATTTGATTTGTCAATAAGGGTATTTTAGACGCTCTAAGAACAGTGCGACTTCGATCTCCACCGGGAATGACATTATTTTCCGGAAAGAGCGTATAAGAGTAAACTTTTCTGGGTGCGAACACAAAAGGACATTGAATGTTTAGACTTTTTGCTCTTTCTTGTCTTCATTCTATGTAAAGCATTTTTTAATAGCGTTTATTGTCTAATAAAAAGCATTCTAAAACACCCTTTTTTATTAATAATAGTCGTCCTTATCCTTTGCATAACAATAGATCAAGACTTATATTTAGATCAGCTTCTGAAATGATTACAACTAAAGAAATACCTTCATCATCTACTTCAGATTGGGAACTTGTTGGAAGCTACTGGTTATATAAAAAACCTTTGGAAAAGTCAGATAATGACGATCGTGATTATCGTCTAATCAAACTAGCTTCAAACGAACTTCAAGTATTATTAGTGCATGATAAAAGCACAGATAAAGCAAGCGCTGCCTTGGATGTACACGTTGGTCATATCAGTGACCCGGTAAGAATGAAGTTTTATGCATGTTCTATTAATAGTTTATTTGCGTATGTATAGCCTACTCTACAGGGATTAGCTCATTTTTGTGAGCATTTGTTATTTATGGGAACAGAAAAGTATCCTAAAGAAAATGATTATAATCAATACTTGTCAGAACACTCTGGTTTCTCTAATGCTTTTACTTCAGTCGAAGATACAAACTATTATTTTGAAGTCGCACATTCTCACCTCGAAGGTGCACTGGATCGCTTTGCCCAGTTTTTCATTAGTCCTTTATTCTCGGATAGTTGTACTGAAAGGGAACTAAAGGCTGTTGACTCAGGTAACAACGTGCTACACTTTAAAGAATCATATAATTAAGTATTCTAAATAGAACACAAAAAGAATAAGCAGCAAGATAGCTGGCGTATCTTTCAACTGGAAAAATCCCTTTGTAATCCAAGCCATCCTTATTGCAACTTTGGTACTGGTAACCTTGAGACATTATACGAGAATCCCAAAGCGAATGGACAGGATATTCGTCAAGAGTTATTGAAATTTCATGATACATATTACTCTGCAAATATCATGAAACTTTGTATTCTTGGAAGAGGTATTTACATAGCAAAAATATATTAGGCGTGTATGCTGATTCTTTGTTACAAGAATCGCTTGATCAATTGACAGAATGGGCTGTTGAGAAATTCAGGGATGTTCGTAACAAGAGCATCGAGCCTCCTAGTTTCCCTGATAACCCATTGACAAAGAAAGAGCTCATGGTAGAAAATGATTACATTGTTTGGTATGTTTTATTTACATGCTTATTTAGAAACAAATATTCATCAAGCCTGTCAAGGATGTTCGCATACTCGAAATGACATTTCCATTTCCTGATCAACGTCCTTTATATGCTGTTCAGGTAAATTTTCTTGTTGAAGTAGCTGAATTTCTGCTAAAATGCATACATGATATAGCCCGGTAGATACTTGTCTCACTTGATCGGACATGAAGGGCATGGATCTATTTTATCCTTGTTAAAGAAGAACGGTTGGGCAAACTATCTTCAGGTGGCTACATCCCATGGCGGTATCGGATTCGAGTTTATGAGAATCAGTATTGATCTTACAGAAGAGGGATTGAGTAAGTATTTCATAATGACATGGGTTTTCTTTATGGAAAGAAAAGGGGTGCTAATAGATTATTTGAATTATAGATCGCTATAAGGATGTGGTGGTTATTGTCTTCAAGTACATTGATCTCTTAAAAAAGAAAGGTATTCAAAGCCGCATCTTTGAAGAAGTACAATCATTAGCGTCCTTGGCATTCAGGTTCAAGGAGAAACAACGACCATCTCAGTATACATCTCGCGTAGCTGGGTTAATGCAGCATGGGTATCCTTCTCAATGTATTCTTAGTGGTCCTAGTTTAATTCGTCACTATGATCCAGATCTGATCAAAGAAAACCTAAACTGGCTTCGCCCCGACAACTTTCGCATTTTGCTAGCCTGCCAAAATCCCCCTGGTGGTGTCCAATTTACACAGAAGGAGCGATGGTATCAGTCAGAGTATACAGTCATTGATTTTGATAATGATTTCATCAATGTATGTGATAAGAAAAAAATACAAGCACAGTATCTTACACAATCATATAGTCTTTGGAGAACCTTGAACCCGAGGATGCTTTGATATTACCTGGTGAGAATGCGTTTATCCCAACTAACTTTGAGATGAACAAGAAGGAGGTCGAAGCGCCTGCCACGAAACCTGATATTGTGGAAAACTCGCCTTTGCTTCGCTTATGGCACAAGAAGGATGATACCTTCTGGGTCCCAAGAGCGAATGTTTGGATATTGCTTCGATCACCGCTTGCCTATGCTACACCTTCCAACTGTGTCAAGACGCGTTTGTACGCCGATTTGCTAAAGGATTCCTTGAATGAGTATGCTTATGACGCTGAAGTTGCTGGATTGGCATACACTATTGAGAATCAACTCGAGGGCATGCTAGTAAGGAATACACGAAATAAGGGAGATTTTAACAGAAGACTTATTGAATTTCATAGCTTGCTATTGGAGGCTATAATGACAAGCTTCCCGTGTTGCTAGAAAAAGTAGTCCAAAAGATGCGCTATTTCGAAGTGGATGTTGAACGATTCAAGTTACTCAAGGAGCAACTTCTCCGAATCTACAAAAACTTTGCGCTCGAACCCCCTTATCAGCATGCACTGTACTATCACTCCTATTTGACACAAGACACGATGTGGACGAATGCCGAGAAGCTTAAGGAACTTGAAGTGATTACAGCCGAAGACGTCCAATCGTTTTATCCATCTCTGATTTCTCGCTTGCACATTGAGGCGCTTGTTCATGGAAATTTCTCCAGGGAGGATGCTCAAAAGATGCTCCACGACACCATCGATATTTTGAAGCCCAAAGCATTGCAGCCAAGCGAACTAATAGGTAATCGCAGCCTGACGCTTCCTCATGGCAGTAAGTGGGTTTACCAACGTGATGTCGAGGATCCCAATAATGTAAATTCCGGCATCGAATACGTCATCCAAGTGGGCAATATCACAGAGACTTCACTGCGCGCCAAATTGACATTACTGGCGCAGATAGCTCAAGAGCCCTGTTTTGATCAACTTCGCACGAAAGAGCAGCTGGGGTACTTGGTGTTTAGCGGTGTTCGCAAGCAGGTGGGCTCTATGGGTTTGCGATTTATCCTTCAGAGTGAACGAGATACTATCTATCTCGAAAACCGTATTGAGGATTTTCTGGATAAGCTTCGAGCGCTTGTTGAGAAGATGACACCCGAAGAGTACGACGCTCAGGTTCAATCAGTCATTACTAAGAAGCTCGAGAAGGACAAGAATCTGGCGCAAGAGGGCAGCAAGTACTGGTCTCATATCCATTCTGGATTTTACGAATTTGATCAAGCGGAAAAGGATATTAAGGAGTTGAAGGAGATCAAGAAGGAGGATCTCTTGGCGTTCATGTCCGAATACATTGATCCTTGCTCGTCCAAGTTCCGCAAGCTCTCTGTCCACATTCAGTCTCAAAAGGCTCAGACAGCACAGCCCAAGAAGTTCAAGGTCAACATTGAATCATTGCACACTTGCCTTGTCTCTCAAGGTGTCACCCGTCTGAGCATTGAGGATATCCGCTCTGCTGTCGAAAAGGGTGATGCAGGTGAAGCCAGCATCGAAGCCAACCTTCGCGAACTGTTGACAGATGAAACGAAGGCAGAGGAAGAGGAAATCGAAGCACTGATGGCCAAATTGGTCACAGCTATGCGTGAAACCGAATCGGTTGATGGGTCTTTGGTGAATGTCAAAAGTCAAAAGACAGCACGTCGTTTGTCAATGGTTAGTCGACAGCTAAATAATAATGACAGCGACCAAGATCAAAAAGAAAGAGATCACACAAAACTCCCTGAAGGAAACAAGATTGTAACAAACGTGAGAGAGTTTAAGAACAGCTTAGAATTGAGCCCAGCTCCTTGTCCTTTAATTGATTTTCAAGTTATTTAAATGTTTGTAACGATAATAATAATAATAAAGAAAGTCGTATGCAGCGGTTGTATTTTATTTACAGCTTTGGATGATATACTAAAGGAACATACTGAGGCTCATAAGCCGTGTTCTTGACCAGTTCACTAAGCAGTTCTCCTTCTTTTAGGGCAGCATTGGCAACACCATCTTCAAAAGCAACTTCACAAACTCGAGTACCGATTCTGAATGAAACCTCTCTGAGATGATCAACGTGAGGAAAGAGTTGACCCTGTTTCAGCTGACTCTCGCTTGCCATTTCCGCCAAGGTACGCCCAGCCTCAAGAAACATTCTGTCTGTTACTTTAGTTGCCTTTGATACGACTACACCAAGACCAACTCCCTATGAAAAGCAGATGAGTAAGCCAAGCACAAGATAATCCATGATGCTCTTACAGGAAATGTATATGAGTTGTTACACTGGTTAGTTTTGCCAACTTTTCCGTTTGGAAGACGAACCTCATCAAACTGGGTTCCTGAAGCAAAGATCGCTCGTCCATCAGTCCACTTGAAGGCTTCTTCGGCGGTGCATTCCGAATGGCTATCAGGATTGCTTAATGGGAAAATGACTGGTTTCTCGTAGTGATTTGCCATTTCACGAATCGCCTTTTCAGTGAATACACCGCGGGCGCCAGTAAAGCCTAAGAGAACTGTCGGTTTGACTTGACGGACAACTTCCTCCAGGGATAGTTGATCAGGCAGATCGCGTTTGACGTAAGGTCGTTGCTGCTCACTGACGCTTTGATCACGCTTTTGAGCTGTGCGGTTGTCACTACTAATACTTGGGTTACCCAAGAGACCTGAGCTATCGAGCATATGTATCTTTGAATAGGCCTCTTCGCGACTCTTGACGTGACCCTGATCTACCATGCAGTCAACGATACCTTCACAGACACCAACCCCTGACGTGCCTGCACCCACACAGACAATTCTTTCGTCTGCAAGGTCATCAGGCGTTTTACCTCTGGCCTTTAATGAAGCAAGAATACCTGCCAGGGTAACCGCGGAAGTGCTTTGTATGTCGTCATTAGTGCACGTGATACTATCTCGGTCTATATACATTAGTGTTGCTTCTCTTCATATACATGCAAGGACTTACACCGATTGAGCAGATTGTAAGCATGAGGGTTCTGGAAGTCTTCAAACTGGATCAAGACATCTTTTAAACGTGAGCCTTTTCAAATTATTTGTGGAAATAAAAGTGTTTACCTGGCCAACGACTTTTAACTGCTGTGACCCATTCATCAACAAATTCATAGTACTCATTTCCCGTTAGCCTTGGATGAGGCATTCCAAGATAGAGGGGGTCATTCAGGAGTTCTTTATTGTTTGTGCCCACATCTAAAACGACGGGTAATACAGCCCTTGGCCTAATTCCACCTGCAGCCACATACTATAGATTGAAATTAAATTAAATAAAAAGGGTTACCAGGGTAACTTACCAGACTTAGTTTTCCTATAGGAATCTGCATGCCGTTTGCTCCCAAGTCACCGAGGCCCAGAATACGAGAGCCATCTGTGACAACAATGACGTCGACTTCGTCTTGTGGCCAGTTATAGACCATTGCAGACATCTGGCCTCTATCCTGCGTTGAAAAATACATACCACGGGGTCTACGATAGATGGCGTGAGAGACTTGGCTGGCCTCTCCCACTGTTGGATGATAAGGAAAACAAAGGGAGATAAGTATCCTCAGATTGATAGGATAAAGTTTTTTTTTTAAATACCTGTAGGCGTATATACGATAGAGGCGAGCTCATTCATATGCTTCATCAAGAGCTTATAGTAGAGTGTCTCGTTTCTATCATGTAGGGCGGCTAAATAAATGTACTTTGATAAAGGTGTAGGACAAGCATCCAAGTTCCGTTTAACACGCAATAATTGTTTTTCCATTTCTTGATGACGAGGAGGTAGGAGTCCTCTGATGGCCAAACGCTCTCGTTCGTCGAGCGTGAATGCGGTGCCTTTGGATAAAAGAGGGTCGTGAATAACATTAGATCCTCGTTCGTTTGTCACATAAACTGCCTTCTCCACACGAGGATCTGTATGTGAATGAAAAGGTCGGTATAGTTTGGTAAAGGGACCACATCTTTGGTGTAGAGTCCTAACTAGCCTTGTAGCAGAGAGCATGAAGAGTTTAAAAAAAGGAAAATAAGAAGAAAGAGAATATGTTTTTATTGCAAAAAGAATAGGAAAAAAATAGATTAGAGTTGTATACGTATATAATGATGACGCTGATATGAAACAATAAAAAAGGGAAATGTCCCTTCGACTGTCATGATTTTTGCATGACTATTTCTTGAAGCACGCTCATCCCACTTTTGGTGCTTGCCTAAAAGAATACTTATCGCTTGGAGACAGCTCTACCTTAAAAGGATATTTGTCTATGACAATAACAAAAGAATACATGAATTGAACCGAAAATAACTTCAACTAGGATACGTCAGCTGCTGTAAAGCAACAAAACTGTAATGACAAGATAATACTATTACACTCAATGTTGAATAACCTTGCTGTAAAAAGTATTTGTATCATCTCACTGCTAGAGAAGGTAAATGAACAAGGTATGTGCCATCAATTTTTTCAATAGTTAATCAATACCCAAAAGGACAATGGAAGATGAGTTGGCATGAGTTATCTACAGCCTTTATTTTAATATAAAACTTGGGCTTAAAAAGCTTTCAACAACTTACACCCTTGTGCAACTGATTGTTATCGACCAAGGCAGGTCATCCAATGGATATAGACAATATAAGAGTGCTAATCAAAAAAAAAAAAAAAAAAAAAAAAAAAAAACACAGAATTGGGTCATTAATACAATGATGACTTTATCAAATGTGCCATAATGAATAAATGAACTAGCCACAGTTATCAAGAGTGATTATGTAAAGTAATTCTGAAAATGTACAAATATACAGTAAAGATAATGTTTTTTATTATTTCGGTTGTCTTGGTAGTCTTGGTATGGGCACTGTTGCTGGTAGAATAGTACGACTTTCAGCTAATTTTTCTAATCGTAGTAATCTTTTTTTATTTGCTCCTCTTGGTGCTGTCAAATCTTTCCAGACAAAGCAAGAATTGCCTGCCAGTTGTTTCTTAGGTTTACGACCTCTTTTCTTTTTGGGTATACTAAGGGTCATGTCCATATTTGTACTCGTAAATGTGCTGATAGCATTATTGTCTGTGAAAGAAGGGCGGATGGATTGATGTTTTTGATTTCTTAATTCGAAGTTTTTATTCTTTACATCCCAAACGGTTGGTTTAATAAATGTCCAGTGGGCATTGTCTGTTGTTTGAGATTCAGGACGTGATGTATTAGGCGGTCTTCCTCTTTTTCTTTTTGGGCCAAACAATGGATTATATTCTTCCTCTTCTTTCTCTAAATCTAACGTAGGTGGTTCAGACAGAGATCTGAAACTATAAGATGGAGAGCAGGTAGGAGAAGAGGTATTGGATGATGCAGAACGACAACGGCGAAAGGATGATGCTGATATTGTTGATGATGATGATGATGTAGGTAAAGGAGGTGCTAATAGATTGTTGTGTTCTATGGGTGATAATAAAGGAGAGATAGGTGATAGTGCTGAAGAAGGAGAGGATAGAGATGGTGATGTGAGTATAGTTAAGTGTGGTTGAGGCTCCAATGTATTTAGCTTTTTAGTCTGATCGTCCGTGGTTAAGCAAACTATAGGTAGCTGATCGTTTTTGATTGGCTCATTTAAATCATAAAGTGAATCAATCGAAGGCAGTTTGCATTCTTTTGGTGAAGGTGGATGTAAATAAACTTGAATTGAATTTGACATTAAACAAAAGAGTAAAAAGTAAAAAGAAAGAAAGAGAAAGAGAGAAAGAGAGAGAAAGGATAGAATTTGAAGAAAAGAATAAATTCAAATTTACTATATTTGGATATTTAAATTGAGGGCAGAAATTTGAGAAAGTTCTGTAGTTGTACATTTTGTATATTTATATTTTTTCCATTTCTGCTATTTTTTACTTTTTAAAAATACTAATCCTCATACGTGCATATGTGTCACCATTCCATGAGAATAGCTGCTATTTACCAGGTTTATTTATTCTTATTCTATATTCTTTTTATTGGATAACGTGATAAAAAACAGAAACGTAATTACTAAATAAAGAAAAATATTTTTTCCTTTTTTAATTAAAGGATTTACAGTCTAAAGATTTACCGATACACAAAATACAAGCACATTGATACTCAGATCATTATTGTCATTGGACAACAAAAAGGAGTTGCTTGAAATACAATTACCATGGAGACACTGTACATCACACAAATTAGGTCTAATTGAGATGTATCTTTTTGCATAAAAGGCCAATAGAGAGAATGCAAGCAAACATATGTTTTGTGTTTTTTTTTCTGTTTATTCTAAATTATGTATATATCCAACTGTTTACTGCCTTATCATTCTGTTTTTTATGTGCAGGCTACTGCTTCAATATCAATAACAAATGATTGGTCAAGTTGGACTGTAGTTCTTGTGTTTGATGACATGAAGGCAAATTGATAGACGCATGCACACGTAAGAATACTCTTATCATTGTTATGATGAAGAGGTACTTGTTTAAACAAGTCATCAACAAAGGCATATTCTGTATATGCATTAAAGAATAAATGTTTATTTCCATTAAGGAAAGTATTATTATTTGCTGTTTACCAAAAGATAATTGTGGTTCGGTTGCTGAATGCATTTTATCGGCATAAAACGTTCTACATCCCTCTGCATCAATACATCAGACTGCCTTGTATAATCTTGGCGTGCTGTAAATAAAAATGCTTGAGTTAATTTAAACAAGACACAAACAAAAGTGAATAGAGCCTGCTGTTGCCTTATTTAGTCATTATACAGTGCTTCCAACAAGCAATGTCGCGGGCAGTCAAAATTGATATTTTTTTAGTTTCTGATCTCGTCTGGGCGATCTTTTATTGCGCTCAACAGGACGTTACATTAAATAAAATCCGTTATTTTCACCAAAATCGATGTCGTTTGCTGATCAAAATTAAATTCGCGTTTTCAGAAAGGCAAGTCTCATCGCTGGAAATGATACCATCCTGAATTGCCCACTCTATGCTAACGGCATAGCCTTCATCGTCAAACACTCAAATATGGTTGATCTACTGCAATAATGCGAAAAAATAATAGTATGCAAATGTGATACAAATGGAACCCATCTAAATGTGTGATTTTGGACAGTATCACGGATCCAATTACATATACACTTTATGAGCAGCCATTACCAAGAGAAACCACATTTGCATATATTGACGTTCCCTTCAAATCGAGTGGGTATATCGATTCAGAAAAGCTAATTCAACATAATACTCACAAGACTCTTGCAACGATGAACATGCTGTCATCTGTTGGCGTGAATCTTTCCGGTTTCTTCAAGCTTTTTTGCATCAGGTTTTACGCATACATCGTTTAACTTTAGCTTGAATATGACCTAGCCATCAATAACTTCACGGCCTCTCAACTTCGCGTCCTAGAGGAAGCCCAGAATAATTGCATCAAGAAAATCTATGGCGCTCGAGGCAAAGCGTCCACTAAGGCTATGCTCCACACGTCCAAGTTGCCCCTCATATCGGAATGAGCCAGTATACTACAGGTACGGTTCCTCTTTCGTTCCTTATATTTGTCAGAAGATGCACTGCTTGCTTGTCTGTTACCCTATATCCACAGTACCAGAGGAAGCCAGTGGTACACACTCTCTCGTACATCGCTTTGGAAAACGGTGCTGCCTACTGCTGAAGAGCCCGATACTCGCTCGCTCAAGGCTGCTAAATGACGCTTTTTGCAACAGAATCTAGAGATTCGCCAACGATGCCGAAACTCCAAACTGCTTTCTAGCTGCCGTCGATCGATCTCTCTGGATCCTATGCTCTGGTTGCTGTATCTAAGTCAGAGCGCAGTCGCTGCATACGCTGAAGACTATACTGGCTCCTGGTGGAAAACCTCGACCATGTTTTAGGAGTCCAACGAGACAGCTCTCTAAGAACCACAGCTATCAATTGCCTTGATATGCACCGATGTCTGTTTATATTAAATGTAAAGAATTGAAAAAAAGTACCACGTCTTGAAAAAAGGAAACATCTGCTTTTGGAGTTTTTTCTAGAGCCAAGGAATCATTGTGGCACGGCATCATTTTCAACAGCAAGCGACATGGCCTCTAAAAATACGACTCGCCTTTCAGATAACGCAAATTTGGTCAATAGACCAGAAGATAAGCCAACAAGGAAGGATATATGCTGTGATCTTTTTATTTAAAATAGCGAAAACTTAAAACCAATAAAACCAATAAAAGAAATACAACGACAGTAGTTATAATTTAATCTTGATGAACCGGATCTTGATGAGTGGATGGGTGATATCCTTCCTTGTTGGCTCTATCTGACCGTCTCGTAAAATTCTCCAGAGAATTCATTAGATGAAGAATTGATTTTGATCAGCAAACGACATCGATGCTGACTGGCTAGGTTGGTGGAAGTACTGTGTATTCATTTATTGACAAGCAGTGCATATAGTAATATATGTACTTGCCTCTGCTGTTAGCCAAATTATCATTTGCCAATATGCATACCATATAAGCATACCTGCATAGGTCTAGACAAAAGAAAGCCTCATAAAAAAAAAACTGAAATTTATGCTCCCAGTTGAAGTGCAATAGTAATAAAATAGTTTGTGCTTTATACAGAAGAGACTTTTTGCTTAACAATAAATACGACCTGTTATTGTTTAGTGTAACTGCTGACTTGTTTTATTTAAAATAAACGATCTAAGCCCACTTTTATATTTGTTAAGAAGGGACTTATTTTTGTTCTTCAACTGCAAATGCGTTTCTGCCTCTAACGTATGCCTTAATAACATCACCAAAGCTCTTGCCTTGAATATGCGCTATTTCTAGTTCTTTAGCACTTGGTTCTCTTGAGCCATCTCCTCCAGCAACAGTTCCCGCACCATAGGCTGATCCACCAACAATCTCCGACATGTCATTCAACTGAGCAGGATATCCAAGAGGGACATAGATCATACCTTGATGGGCAAAGTAAGTGACTGTAGTTAATGCGGTTGTTTCTTGACCGCCATGCTGTATATGGGTGAGTAACGCTGCAGTTATGCCTTTTATTCTTTTTTTACCTGAGAACCAGTACTAAAAAAAGTTCCTCCAAGCTTTCCACGAAGCGCGCCTGTAGCAAAAGCTGCTCCAGTACCATCCAACAATCTGTAAAATTATAAGCTTCTATTTCTCTATTAGATAATGCTCAACTTACGCTTTCATTTGGCTTGGCATCGTTCCAAATCTTTGGAATATGAATATTTAGATTTGTGTGTATATAAATCACCATTAAATTTACCTTGTGGGGAAACCAAGAATGATACCATCTGCTTCATTCAATTGTTCAGGTCTGATAACTGGTAATTCAGGCTTAGGAGGTGCTCTAATTTTTTGCAATACGCTTTCAGGAAGCGTTTCCTGTACTTTATTCGTTCTTTAATTACTGTGTCACTTATTTCTTGTATACTTACCTTGGAACATCTTAGCAGCAACGCCACTAGCTTCTAATCCCTTTTGTACTTCAACGCCAAGCTTGTATACATGGTGATAAACCGTGTAGATAACAACATATACTTTAGCCTTTTGAGACATTTTTGTTTAATGCAGAAAGAAAGTCAGATCGAGGGTTGCTATCGGCTTTTTAAATAGGTCAAATTTCATTTGATTATAAATTTTATCATTTACAATTAATAATGATATTTTTAAGCTGCTTTTTATTGATCACCCCGCGTAAACTAAAAATGCTCCAATCTAGAGGCGAGCGCAAAAAAAAAGGGAAAGAGAGATATGCATTATTAATACAGTTTTGCTTGAGCTATATAGCTGTGGATTTCTTATATCATCAGAAATGCTCTGCTTAATGAGAAGGGTGTTCCTCGAAATACGCTCTTCTAATGGTTCTTCCAGATGAAAGCCAGAGCAATGATTAGTACTATTGCCCCGTCAGTTCATACATCATTACAATATGACACTGCTATAAAGCTTGTAATGTCTCTTTGATATTCTCAATATTCACTGTAGGTCAAAGGATTTTTCTGATTACAGCTTGTTACACCGGGAATCTCAGGGGATAAGAGAAGAAAAGATGGTCGAATGAGTCAATATATACTGAGAAAAATGTGCAATATGATGAGGGATCTTGCTGTGATTGAATTTATATACGATACTCCTTTGTAGGGTGGTCAATGGGAGGAGCCAGAAAGCAGAAGTGGTGAGCCTTGACAAAAAGACCAAAGTCTGCGCCATGAATGTTATCCGAAAGATTTTAGCATTCACATATCTAAAGTTCTTGTTCAATGGTAGACGAAAGTGTAGTTCGTTTAGAAAGCTATTAAACGAGTCTGTGTATCGCTGCGTCTGGATGGTTCCGGAAAGCAGTGGCTGTCAAAGAAAGCGTGGATTTGTAAGGCTGTAGAAAGCTGGCAACGGTTTCCTGTAGTTGAGAATGGCGTTGCTGACATTTCTACAGCATTGATTGCTTGACGATACTGAGACGTTTAGTTGAATAGGAGCCTTACCTTGCTTGCTTAGGGTTGCTGCTTCTTTATGTGCTTGCTAAAGCTCAGCTTTAGTTTGCTCCAATTCAGTATGAAGTTGTTCAATGTGTCATATTTCTACGTGTATATCGAAGAAGATTACACCATTTGAAGTGATATAACCAATATACAAATTTCATACATAAGCCAAAGTCATCTTAAGTATTAACATAATGCCTGCTATTAAGCCCACAACAATGATTCATGACGCCTATAGTCTGTAGTAGTTGATGACACGTTATATGATATAATTCACAAGATGTAGCTGCTTGACAACATTTATTCTTGCATATAACGATCAGTTTCCTTTTCCCTATAAATCTCTTTCTTTTCTGTTTTCTTAAAAAGACTTATTCCATCTTGTGATCATTTTATGTTTCTAAGGTAAAACTACTTATTCACCAATTATCCCAATAAGTCTGATGGGTTGATTAAGCTTTTTGGCTTAAATAAGTTAGAAATACTATTATTGGAAACTTCTGGGCGCTTCATCAACAAGGATGAAGAGAAAATTAAGTTGGACCATCATATAATAAATATATGGAAAGTCACAGCACAAGATCCATCCAATGCCACAGTGTTTTCATCAGTATATCGATGCATACATAGATTATGTAAGTGCCTATTCCACATCAATAACATTTTTGCGCCTAGGACGATTTAACAAAGGTAAAGAAAAATATTAGATCTCTTTCCTCATTATTAGCAATGGATCATCATAACATCATTCATTTGGAGTTCTTGGAACAACTCTTGATTCAGCTGTAAGTTAAATGCATACCATAATAAACTTTATCAATTAACTCATACTTTTATAGACATAAAGTCGTATTCTAACCATATAGATCATAACTCAAGTAAAGACGCCTTCAATTAACTCTTTGTGTAGCCCTACCTGGATATAGTTGCCAAGATGACAAACGTTGATGGCTGTAACTCTGACTTTGTGCAGGGTCAACCTTATCTAGAAAGCATGAGCCGGCAATTAAAGGATGTCAATCTCTATGTAGATGACAGAAAGCAGCATAAGTCCGATGGGTTGATCAAGCTTTTTGGCTTGAATAAATTAGAATTGTTGTTGTTAGAAGCACCTGGCTGCTTCTCTAATAAAGATGAAAAGAAGATAAAACTCGGCTATCACAAATGTGTGTACGGTTCATTGACTATACTCGAATGCATAACCGACGACTATGCTTACGCCTCTCTGAATATCTTCACCTTGGTGAAGGTATTTTTCCTTCAAGCAGTAGGTAAATTTTTCAAAAAATAAACGCAGAGTTACACCTTTGGAGCGTCTACTTCCAGAAGGAAAACGTGTTTGACCTCTGGAGAGAGACAAACATCAAAATTAAGCCGGATTTCCAATACATTTGCAAAAAAGAAAACTAACGATGTTGCCAAAATTAAGTATGTAATGGAGAAATCCATAAAAAACATTGTGGCCCTTAGAGAACAACATAGACAAGCAAAGTCTAAATACAGATGCCGTTTTGATTGCCCAAGCTTTATAAGTGACGTGATCAATCCAATCATATTGAAATTGACAAAGAAGATGGCCCTGGGGTGAGTAATTTAGGCCCGTACACTCCTCTTTCCATATACAATACGTGTATTCTGTTTTTTCACCTTTTTTCTTTTCATTTATAAACATCATATCTTTATTGAAAACGTATTTTTTTGTGCTTCTGTGATTTCATTATTGTATTTCGTTTATGTTTATTAAAATTAGAATGTGATAAACATCAGCAGCCACTCTTGAAGACAATTCTGTTTATTTGTATCACTCTTTTTTCATGCTGCCTTTAAGACTTAACTGTAAATCAAAGCCTCCCCATAATAAGGTTCCTTAAATATGCACACATCAAATTGATATTTATGTCAATTTTTGCAAGGCGCTTTTTTAGAGAAAGGTGTACACTTTCTCTTTTATTTTTTTCAATCTGCTTTTTTTTTTTTTTTTTTTGATGTAGTATACGAATGTATGAAGCATTGTCATAATTACACAGAAAACATAGCCATAAACTTATATTCACACCTCAATATCATTGTGAACTACAGCATATTGAAAAAGTTTGCTTGATAATAAAGAGCCCTATTGCGAATGATCCTGATCTCCATGGGACCGCCAGAAACTTAAAGAAAAACTTGGTATTTCATTAAGAAATATTGATGAAGAGTTTGGAGGAAGTCATCTCAGATTTCAGAGGATTACCAAGACGATTATATTAAGAAATGCAGCACAGAACAAAACTTATAAGAGTCTGACAATTTTGAAATAACTTCTTCCTGAGTTATATTCACGTTTTTATAATAAAATCGCAGATTTTACATTCTTGATAACTCGCGCTATAGTATATCAATCGAGATACAGATTACAAAAAACCGAATCCTGAATTAAGCGTAATCTATTGGTACAAGCCTTGTGGAAATGTATTGTATAGTTTTCAAGAAAGCCGCAAAAAAGGCGGGGTAAGACATTTTGAATACACTTGCTTTAAAGGTTTCGCGGTTATGCCCTCATCGGAAATTGAATTAAACGAGTCCTCAGCACAGGACCTACTTTCTTTTATTCTTGAACAAATGTCTGGTAAATACAATGTCATTGTGGACATGGATGACGCTGCCTATACGCAGGTAAAGCACTTGAACTGTGTATATATATTTTGCTCTTTATATAAAACTAGTATGTTTAGCCTGCCACTATAGAAAGCGATGGATTAGAATTTCAAGGTAATTTAAACAAAAGAGTACAGAAAAGACTTTAATTTGCAGCATAGACTTTTCCACTTCTAGCACAGGATTAAACAAACGTATGTATATATAATTGTTAAGCAACTGTAAGCTTTTCTAATATCCACTTGCTATAATAGCTCAGGCACCACCTCCACCCCCTTTATTACCAGAAACTGCCACATCATCCAACAGTAATAGTGGCGTTGGAAAGCCTATTTGGTCAGTCGATTATTATGCTAGATTCTTCGATGTGGACACAACTCAGGTCGTTGAAAGATGCTTAAAGTCAATGTATCCTGTAGGTGACTTTGCAGCAGATACGCTCCAAAACCAGCCTGATCTGTATGGGCCTTTTTGGATTGCCACCTCTGTTGTATTTGCAGTATTTGTGTGCTCATCGCTCGCTGGGTCATTGGCTGCTTATATCGCGGGAAAATCACACATTTATGACTTTACATTGCTGAGCTTTGCAGTCATTGTTATCTACATGTACGCCTTCTTATGTCCCGCACTTGTCTGGGCTTCAACCAAATATTTTGGCTGTCAACCCAGCTTGTTGGAAATCATCAACTATTACGGATATGGATTGACGATTTGGATACCAGTTTCGGTAAATAGGATGCTTTAAAGAAAAGGATATAGGACTGAATTATGTATATTGTAGCTACTCTGTATCATACCCTTTGATTATGCTAGATGGGCATTTGTAGGCATAGCTTTCATCATCACTCTGGTCTTTTTAGTGAAAAATCTGTATATTGTTATAGCCAGGACAGATGCAAAGACTTCACGTATCATTTTACTGGCCATCTTATTTGCACACATTGTATTCACTCTGGTCCTCAAGATAGCCTTTTATAGTTATGATTATACAACCACTGTTGACCAGCCTTAAAAATAAAAAAGTGGCTTGATTTTTATGTTTTGCCCTTTTTCTTTTCTCTTTATAATGCCAACGACACCTGTATTCAAGTCCAAGAGACAACAAAAGATCTGGGAACGAGAAAGGCAACAAGTAGAAAACAAAAAGAGAAATGCCAATAGCTATGTCAATCAGGCTCCATTTCGTTACTGTGAGCGAAACTTTAAATCAAGAGTACCTCCTCCAGACTTTACCCATGTTGTCGATTTTAGCAATCTCCCTGGAAACCATACAAAAGAAAATCTTGAGTCGATTGTGCCTATAAAGTTATCTCGTAATCTAAGCGAGCTTTCTGATTTATTCGGTGACCATTTCTGCCAGGATGCATATATATTAAAGCATGTGCCAGGATTGATCATCATTCCTAGCGCTTTCACTCCCAAGGCTCAACGTCACTTGATCAAGCAATGTCTTTCAGTCTATCCTCGTCCACCAAACACGTCAAACCTTGACACGCATTATATTGTTCCTGCCTCGGGTATTTGGCCACTTTACGAGGCACAAGAAAGAGGCGAGCTAACACCTAGCGATCCCGAGTTTTATGTACCAAAGAAAGCACATGTTGACGGTGATGATGGTACTTATAGCGATTCTGAAGATGAAACGAAGCAAGAAACACAAGCGACATGTTCATCTTGTACGCAGATCACTGCCTGCTCTGATGATTTTAAACCCATCGTTGACGAGCCCAAACCTGATCCACCACCAGCACCTGGTGTGCCCTTATTACCTCCATCAGAACTCGTACGTAAAATGCGCTGGATAACACTTGGGTACCAGTATCATTGGCCAACAAAGACGTACCACCTTGATCGTAGATACCCCTTTCCAAAAGATATAGCAGAACTAAGCAAGGCGGTTGTCTATGCTGTAGAAAACATTGGATACGATAATGGTGAAGGTCAAGCTTGGTTGAATAAATACAAAGGAGATGATTTCAATGCAGAAGCTGGCGTCATTAATTATTATCAGTACAGGGATACCCTAATGGGACATGTAGACAGAAGCGAATTGAATATGGATGCACCTTTAGTTTCCTTAAGGTATGTTGTTTATAACAACTAGATATTGAACTCATTCGTCTCTACAGTCTTGGACACTCTTGTATATACTTAATAGGTGGATTGACCAGAGAAACAGTGCCTACCCCTTTGTTATTGAGAAGTGGAGATGTTATCGTCATGACTGGACCATGTAGAAAGGCTTTCCATGGTACAGCCAAAAGAAAAAAAAAAATAGGATATGTACTTTAACTACTAATGATACTACTTTAGGTGTTCCGTTGATCATAGAAGGCTCATTGCCAGACTATTTGTCAAATAACAATGAATATTCAGACTCACCAGACTGGAAGTTATTTGGCGACTTTATGAGCACCAGCCGTATTAACCTTAATATCAGACAAGTCTATCCTCCTGGCGAGAAACAGCAATAGATTGTTTATTCATATACCTTGGGTGAGAGTATCATAAAGACGAATCCTTCACGCTCTAATGCAAACCTTAGATTCAATAAATCTTTTTCTTCTGTACTTTTATCTTGACCGTTCCACATGCCTATCACGGCACCACCACTTCCAGGAAATTTAGCAGCACAGTTGTGCTGTCTAGCTAATTCAATCATTCTCAGGTTGGGAGCACCTACAACTGCATCACCATAGACTTGTCTGCGTAAATCAAAATTAGCAGACATGAGTTGAGCAAATGATTGATGATTATGCGTTTCTAATGCATGTCGAGCCTGGTCTGTAAATGATGCAAACTTTTGCATTGCTTTTATGATCTAGGAAGTCAATGTTTGGTATCTCTTTTCTCTTTTGTTTCACAGAATTGTTTACCTCTTGATCACCATTTAAAAATCGCTGTTTGACTGTGCTATGTACCTTACCGGAATCTTCAGGATCAGCGACGTAGGCTAACCACAGTTTAGGCAGTAAAGAAACATTCAGACGCTCATATTTTCCGTATCCATGTTTCTCCATGTGCTCCTTGTTGAAATCCATATATACTAGCCCACCAAATGACTACGATATGGTTAGTGATTCTGTTTTTATAATGATTTTCTATGTATACCTGAATCACTCTGTCTTGCAATCCAGCAGCAATACCGAGCTCATCCTGTTCAACCTTTAAAACCAAACTCGCTTGCAATTCCAATGGGATTTGCTTCTCAGTGACACCATAAAACACCATCAGTGCCTTCCATAAAGCAGTGATAATAGCTGATGACCCAGCTAAGCCTACTTGTCTAGGAATGTTAGTTTCAAACAGCACGGTGAACCCTTGTTCGGTATTGATGGGTATCTTTTGAGCTTGACAGTGTCGATAAAAGACTTTGCAGCAGGCTTGCAGCAGTCTGTCGCCTGTTTCATATCCATCAATCTCTGACACACCGGCTAAACAAGCCATCGAAAGAAAGCTGTGAGGATCAGAGACTGGGTTGGGTAAAATAGTGATAGTTTCCAGGTCTTCTGGCCTGTTAGGTATGAGGGTGACTTCAGCCCAAAAGTTGGAAATAAGCAGCGACATGGTCTTCCCAAAAAACCCATCACTGGGATTGCCCATCAGGCCCACACGAGCATAAGCTCGTTGGTGAATAGGGTTGGTCTGCAGATGATTGTTCTCTATTCTCAACCGATCACGGAGACAGTCTTGCCAATGGTCAAGATACTCTTGAAAAGAGATGTTTGGATTTGTGTAGGCCATTAGGCGTCCATTTGATACAGGTATTGTCGTCTTTGGGTTCCACTTGTCAAGTTTTTCTAAATGTGCAATATCTTCACAGTCAAGGCCGTATGCTATAGGTATATTTGTATCTGATGTATACAGGGTAAAGCTAGATGCGCGAAACAACTCGTTGTTTAGGTCACTGTCCCAAAGAACAGAAGGAAAAGTAACAACCACATCTTGTTCAAGCAGTTTAACGCGTTTCACAAATGCTACATCTTGAAAAACTCCTTCACTAGTAATATAGAGCTCAGTTAAATACTACCAAAAGAAAAAAAAGAAAAAAAAGAGTACCTGATTCCCTTATTCAACACATTTTCCCGTGAAAAGCCTATTGAGCTTGCCCAGCGTTCATAGTGCTTAAAGCTAATATATACACGTAAATCAATAGTAAAAATGACAGAGGAATATGCCTTACTTGTATGCATCTGTAACAACAAATACTTTTTCAAAAAGCCCCTTCAAATCTTCATACAACCAACTGAGAGCGGGTTTTCCAGAAATTGGTAATAGTCCTTTAGGTACACCTCGATACTTTAGATATCTTGGGTCATAGATAGACTAGAACTATGTTGGTTATATTCAGAAAAAGAGAGAAGTGTGTATTTACTTTGATATCAATTTCGACTTGGTTTCCTTTTGTTGATGAGGCTACGATAATAAGTACCTTGTTACTCATAGCAAATGAAAAAGAAAAAGAACAAAAATCTAAGTTTGGCTCGGAGCAGTAAAAAAAGGAAGCATGAATTAACCAAATGGGGTAATTTGCGGAGGATTTTCCTGTAGAAAGGCTCCGCGTTTATTTGAATATAGTCATCTTTAACTGCATACGTCTATTTTATATTTTATAGTAGTAAAATATTAAATGCAAGGGAATAATATTGTAATGTTGTTCATAGTTTCTCTTTTAGCAACGCGTCTTTTCGATTATACCAACGCACGACTTCTTCGTAAATAGTCCAAGAAATAGCTGAATTCAAAGGTTTTCTGATCAGTCTTACACTGATTCCATCAAAGAATCCCATGATGCCTTCCTCCTGTCATTCTTTTCTTAGTTGATGCAATTCATTGTATGAATCATTCTCTTACCATGTACACTTTTCTTGCTGACTGCACCAAGTTTTTATAGATTGTAGGTTTTAATTGCATACGAGTCTTTAACATATCAAAAGGCTGCGTGATACATGTAGCAGCTATGCCTGCAGTTACTCCCGAACTCAAGTTGATAAGTGCGTTGGCTACAGGCTTATGATGGATACTTGCATATTCTTTTTAAAAACTATCAGCTTCTCTTCTTTTCTTTTAAAAGATATATATAATTACCGTTAGCCCATGACTTGAATCCTTCATAAAAAAATAAATAGATTCCAGCAAAGGGTGCGTCACGAATAAACGTGGCTCCATATCCAGCAAATAAACCTATATATATTGAACATATCAGTTTTCCCAACTAAAACAAAGGGACAACCCCATATTTACCTCTAACGCCATCCTTCTTGATGATAGATGTAAAAGCTTGTGATAAACTTGTATAATTATAAAAGTTGCTCTATAGGATCGTTTATCATTCGTGCATAAGCCTTGTCACTTTCCTTACCTCATATCTCACTTTGACTACAGTAATGGGCATCATGATATATCCTACTGCCCCTCTTGCTACTGAACCCGAGACTAAATTCTCCCAGCGATGAGTGTCTTTACTATTCGTTACCGCAGGCTTCCACATGGCCCTTGTATTTGAGACAATTTCTCGAATTTCAGATAGAGCAAAGAAATAAAGCGCAGAACCAGGTACATTTCTATATTAACATACACTTGTTTCTTTATTACACCAAGTATATCAATAACCCTTGCTTTTTCCTTACCTCATAATAGTTGGTACTGTTCCTCTCCATAGTCCACCATAACCGTTATGCTGTACGACATCTTTGATAGTCGAATATATATTGCTAACAGTAAATATTTAAGTAGGTGATTTACTTTTTGTATGTATGTTAGGGTACCTTTTATAAGGTGCTACTTTTAACCCTTTTGTTTTTGCTTCTTTTAAAAAGGCCAGGTGATCTTGTCGCTGTTGTTGCAATCTAGTTTTAATCAAATCAAGCGGTTGTAAGGCAACACAGGCTGTCATGCCTGATAATGCACCGCCTGTCAGGTGTAAAATGGGTGTTTGTTTCTTGTCTTGATTTGACATTTAGAGGGAATAATAATAATAAAGGGAAAAAGAAAAATGGGCAATACATGTCTGTAAATAAACATTCATGCACTGGGTTCATGACGGCTTTTTTTTGGAGGTTGACTCATCTCGGAATGATTTCTTCTCGTTAAAAATAGGAATGATCTGCCCCTCAGAGAGAAAGGAAAATATGAGAAACAGCGGTTAAATTATGAAAGACAATGTGATATTTTCTTGCTTTCTAGGTTTTGGCGGCAATAGTCTTTATCTTCCAAAGCTATTGCCGCTCATTGTTCTTCTTTTACACTCACTCGCTACGCGTTTGTCCGGTCATTGTCTATCTTTTAAGTCTAATTTATCCGAACCAATCAAAAGGTTGCGTACAGACATTTACTCCTAGTAAATAATGTTAGAGTTACAGCGACAATATGACGATTGCCATGGTAATAATGATACTCTATAGTTTTTAAATGATTTTCTACATATCATATGAGGCTGATCAAGGTACATTGTTAGTGGTACATCCTTTTTGTACTTGAAGAAAGGATATAGTAAGCTAGTCATTATTGCTTGAATAACAAGCCTATTGTTTGTTCAACGGCTTAAATGACTAGCTCACTACTTCCCTGTGCGCGCGATTTATGTTACTCTCTGCGGTATTCTTGACTTCCTCTGAGTATACACTTATAGAGCTTATCTGGTAACTTTCTGCATCATAAATTATTACATGTATCAGGGACGTTGCTATGTTTTTTGAGATATGAAAAAGTAGACTCTTGCCTTTAAGCGTCAACTTCCTTTTGAGCCATAAAAAGCTAGAGTTTTGCTATTTCATTTTTTCCTATGTAAACGGCTTACACTTACCAAATTATGAACACCGTGGCTAGGAGAAGAGTGTATGTACACAGCATAATAGTAGATGATTCAAGTTGTTTATATACAATGATAAATCAGGAAGAAAAACGCAGAAAAAGGATAAGCTCTTTCATATCTTTTAACTTGTCTTTACTGTTCTTTTGATTGGTTATTTTTGTCTATGCTCTTTATTTTTAGTCTTCTTTTTTGTATGAATAGCGTACTGTATTTTTATTAACCATTGACGTTAATTTTATAAAACATTGTCGTAAAATAAAAAAATTATTTACGTAAAAAGACGACAAAGAAAAATATGTTTGAATAAAACGACATCATATCAAAAGAGAAAGAGATAATGGGTATATGTAGAAAAAGAGAAAAAAAGTATGTTAGTATTAGAGCACATATCCTAATATTAGTCTTACTTACCACCAAGGTGCATTATGGGGAGGGTAGCGATAGCTACCCAGGAAAGTTAAAACAAAAAAAAAAAAAAGGAACGGAGGACAGAGAGAACCTAGAGCGTCAGAAGAGGCAATCGGGAGAACGTTTCAGATATACACGTCAGAGAGCAAAGAGGACGGACAAGCGAGTCAGAGCAAGGACCATGAGAACAGGCTAGTTTTGATTGGTGAATCTTTGAACACTTAGAGGGACATTTGATAGCTGCTGTAAAGAAGTAAAAAAAGGACTCAATTAAAATGGGTTTTTATATGCCTTTCAAACAAGCTTCAGGATCAGGTATCTGGAACAAAGAAATCATACCAAATAGGAGAAATCTACATGGTGATTATTTAAGAATATGTATTGCCAAATATGACTACATGCTCTGATTTCATGGAAAAACCGAATAAAGAATTTAAGCTTTTACAAAGACACTAAAGAGGGCTATTTCTAATACTAAGTTAATATTAACTCCAGGACAGCCCACCTGTTAATATTACTGTCAAATGGAATAGCGAGCCATATCCTTTATGTATTTGTTATTACTCTGATAACGTTACAACGGTTTCAATGCGACATTTAAATTTGGAAAGCACGACATTCAGTCTCATTACTTTTTGGAAATACAGTGTATCCATGGATGTCAAGGCTGGTACTTGAAAATGTTCTTGGCGACGACGAATTTACATTTCGTACAGCATGAATTTTGTTCTCACCGTTGGGTGCATTTATTTTCGATCACAGGCGAATTTGCTTTCCGGAAAGAGCGTATAGCCTTTAAAAATCTGCTTTTTTTGTCAAGTGACATGCAGCCAAATATTCAAGGTGAGTCCCAGGTGTTTCATGTGCCTTTTTCCATTTTTTCAAGCGTCATTTGCAATCATGCATGTCGATCCTTTCCTTTTGAATGAACACTGTATTATGGATTGATAAAAAATCAGCTGATAGCTGAAACAAAGTCTATATATCGTATTTACGTGCTACAGCTCATGTGCAAGCGAAATTCTGCACACTTTATCTGTGGGAATAGGTAAATTGGAGCAGTACTCGTATCAATGCTCATGCGTGTGAAGCTTTAAGGAGAAGCACGGCTTTATCTTGACTGTGAAGAAAGAGTATAGATTTTCAAGGCATAAAAAGACTGACATCACGATTACCATAAAATATAAAATAACAGAGACTCCCTCATGAGGTTATGTGATTTAAATAGTCACTTTTTTGCAAACTAAGCATGGTCAACTCTTTACACGTTCACTGCGAATGTGCCATCTCACTTTTTTCCCTTATTTTAAAATCCGAATATCTCTGCATTTTTTTCTCTTTTTTTTTTCTTCTTATCTTATTTAACATGGCGTCGAATGGCAATGCAGGTTCATTAGCAACAGAGCCTCACACTCAATATCAGTCTATTGGACCATCTGAGCTGGAAGAACAAGTAAATTAAAAACGTAATACTTGGAATAATCCTTTGTTTACACCTCCTTTTTTTTTTTTTTTTT